>NC_064614.1:57037500-57337500 GCF_023898315.1 Schistocerca nitens | reverse complement strand
GCCAGAACGCTTCGAAAATGTAACAGATCTACTAAAGAGACTGTCTACACTAAGCTTGTCCGTAATTTTTTAGAATACTGCTGCGCTGTGTGGAATCCTTACCAGACAGGATTGACGGGGTACATCGAGAAAGTTCAACGATGAGCAGCACGTTTTGTATTATCACGAAATATGGGAGAGATGGTCACTGAAATGATACAGAATTTTGGGTGGACATAATTAAGACAAAGGCGTTTTTTGTTGCTGCGGTAAGTTCTCAAGAACATCAGTCACTAGCTTTCTCCTCCGAATACGACAATATTTTGCTGAAGCCGACTTACATAGGGATCATCAGAACAAAATACGTGAAACCAGAGTTACACACCAAAAGATACAGGTGTTCGTTCATTTTCGGCGCGCTGTACGAGATAGGAATAACAGAGAATTACTGAGACGGTGGTGCGATGAACTTTGTATCAGGCACTTAAATGTCATTTGCAGAGTATCCATGTAGATGTAGATGTACACTACTGGCCATTAAAATTGCTACACCACGAAGATGACGTCCTACAGACGCGAAATTTAACGGACAGGAAGATGATGCTGTGATATGCAAATGCTTAGCTTTTCAGAGCATTCACACACGGTTGGCGCCGATGGCGACAACTACAACGTTCTGACACGAGGTACGTTTCCAACCGATTTCTCATACACCGACAGCAGTTGACCGGCGTTGCCTGGTGAAACGTTGTTGTGATGCCTCGTGAAAGGAGGAAAAATGCGTACCATCACGTTTCCGACTTTGATAAAGGTCGGATTGCAGCCTATCGCGATTGCTGCTCGCGTTGGTCGAGATCCAATGACTGTTAGCAGAATATGGAATCGGTGGGTTCAGGAGGGTAATACGGAACGCCGTGATGGATCCCAACGGCCTCGTATCACTAGCAGTCGAGATGACAGGTATCTTATCCGCATGGCTGTCACAGATCGTGCAGCCACGTCTCTGTCCTTGAGTCAACAGATGGGGACGTTTGCAAGACAACAACCATCTGCACGAACAGTTCGACGACGTTTGCAGCAGCATGGACTATCAGCTCGGAGACCACGGCTGCGGTTGCCCTTGACGTTGCGTCACAGACAGGAGAGACTGCGATGGTGTACTCAACGATGAACCTGGGTGCACGAATGGCAAAACGTCATTTTTCCGGATGAATCCAGGTTCTGTTTACAGTATCATGATGGTAGCATCCGTGTTTGCCGACATCGAGGTGAACGCACATTGGAAGCGTGTATTCGTCATCGCAATACTGGCGTATCACCCGGCGTGATGGTATGGGGTGCCATTAGTTACACATCTCACTCATCTCTTGTTCGCATTGACGGTACTTTCAACAGTGGACGTTACATTTCAGATGTGTTACGACCCGTGCCTCCACCCTTCATTCGATCCCTGCGAAACTCTACATTTCAGCAGGATAAGGCACGACCGCATGTTGCAGATCCTGTACGGGCCTTTCTGGATACAGAAAATGTTGGACTGCTGCCCTGGCCACCACATGCTCCATATCTCTCACCAACTGAAAACGTCTGGTCAATGGTGGCCGAGCAACTGGCTCGTCACAATACGCCAGTCACTATTCTTGACGAACTGCGGTATCGTGTTGAAGCTGCATGGGCAGCTGTACCTGTAGACGGCATCCAAGCTCTGTTTGACTCAATGCCCAGGAGTATGAAGGCCGTTATTAGGGCCAGAGCTGGTTGTACTGGGTACTGATTTCTCAGGATCTAGGTGCCCAAATTGCATGAAAATGTAATCACATGTCAGTTCTGTTATAATATGTTTGTCCAATGAATACCCGTTTATCATCTGCATTTCTTCTTGGTGTAGCAATTTTAATGGCCAGTAGTGTAGATGAATGTGACCGACATGTTAAACGCCCTACCAGTGCCTTTCAGCACTGCTACCAAGACTTGGAGCAACGACTCTTTCGCATTGAACTACTCTGAAGGGGAGAAAACTCTACGTTGGAAAAAAAATTTAAAAAAATCGGAAAATAAAAAAATCAGTATTGTATTTCTCAGATATCTTGCAGATATCCAAGTAGTCCACGCGAGCTCATGGGTTCCGTGACGATATAGGACGCTGGGAATTTTCGTGGCTGTCAGTGCAGTCAGCAGAGGAGGCAGAGCAAAGAGCAGAGGAATTTCCTCGGCGGCAGAGCCAAGGTCGGGGCCGCGCGTGGGCGCCGCCACCTCAGCTGCAGGCCTGGAAGGACCTGCCGCAGCTGCCGCGGGTTCAAGGTGGGCGGCGGGCGGCGGGCGGCGCGCATCACGTCTGGCAGGCGGGGCGGCCCGTCGCCTCGTCTGTACAGCCAACCGTGGCCTCACATAGCGTGGACAGATCCAGCTTAGGAGATGCACTGACAGCACTGAGCGCACTGACAGCCGCGAAAATTCCCAGCGTCCTATATCGTCACGGAGCCCATGAGCTCGCGTGGACTACTTGGATATCTGCAAGATATCTGAGAAATACAAGACTTAGGAGCTGACCGCAAAAACCTCGGTGAGACAGGGATCTAAGAACTGGGACATTCAACAACGGTGACGCGTCGTGGCATGGACACAAAGACGCCACGGTAAGTCGCTGGAGGGAGTTGGCACCACATCTGCACACACAAGTTGCCTAATTCCAGCAAATTCTGGGAGGGAGGCGCTGAACTCTGACACCACGTTCAGTCACATCCCAGATGTGTTCGATCGGGTTCAGATCTGGTGAGTTGTGGGGCCAGCACATCAACTGGGGCTCATACGGTATTGCTCGAACCACTCCATCGCACTTCTTGTGACGTGGTGCATTATCTTGCTGAAAAATGCCACTTCCATCGGGCAACGTGATCAATGGGCTCGAGATCTCGGCTGAGAAATCAGCAGTCGTTCCCTTCTCCAAGTCGACGACAGCTCGCACTGAAGATCACGTTACCTGTGGCAAGTACACCTTCCAAATAAAATCTCACGTTCGATTTCTGGGGATGATTTTTGACTCTCGGTTAAGCTGGGCGCCCCACATCCGATCCACCGTTACCAAGTGTGAAGAAGGTACAAATGTAATCAGATCACTCACTCGTGTCTGGTGGGGAGCGCACCAGAGTGTTTTACTCACCACGTACCGAGGGATAATTCGATCTCGATTAGACTATGGCTGTCAATTCTACCACACTGCGACAAATATTCATCTCTCCAAATTAGATACTCTTCAATATAGAGCCATTCGCACCTGTCTTGGAGCCATGCGATCGACGCCCACCAACGCAGTTTTAATAGAAGCAGCGGAGCTGCCCTTGAGCATTAGGCGCCAAATGTTATCCGACAAATTCTACATTCAAGGCATGACCATTATGGACAGTTCCGTCTATCAAAGTAGAGACTGCATTTATCGACTGTGGATTGCATCCCACAGAAGGAATAAAGTGCCAGCCGTTTGTGCCAGCTTTGATACTTGGTCACCTGTCATACATTCTATACGGCGTTCAGCGCATCTACCTGTTTTTGAATATGATCTTCAAACGCTCTGCTTCTATATCCCAGTCCACTATTTAAGTACGACCTGGCTGGACAGTACTAATGTCAACGTTGGGTTCAATCGTCTCGTTCAAGCACAATGGCCGGGTTTTCTCTGTGTATATACCGATGGCTCCAAAATTCCGCAAGAAGAGTGTACCGGATGCGCTTTTTTCTGCCCTCAGATCCAGATCCGCAAAACCTTCAAACTGCCTACGAGCACTTCTATTTTTACGGCGGAGACAGTCGCAGTTTTGGAAGCACTTAAGTTTGTCTCTAGCACTTCTTTCCCCAAGATATTGATAGTATCTGACTCGCAAAGCGTTCTTAAAAACATTCAGTACAGTCGATGGAACAAAACAACCAACAGTTATATCTTGGATGTGATATCTGAATATAGTCGCAGCACACGCACGGGCCGGACGATCCATTTATTGTGCGTACCTTCTCACTCTGGTATCCTCTATAATGATGAATTTGATGCATTAGCCAAACAAGCGACAACCTTAGGCACCGTCCTGGATCTGCACCTTCCTTATACAGACTACTTACGTGACGTCAAGGATCACGCAAGACAACAATGGCAGGAAATGTGGAACGTTTCTCAACAGACAAAAGGCGGTTATTACGCAGTGCTACGACCTCGGATTCCTTCACAGCCGTGGTTCATGAGGACACATCTGGAACGATCCACGATTTCTGCCATCATAAGATTCCGCTTCCATCATGCCTCTTTCCCACAACATCTACATCGGATCAACGTTTACAGTTCACCAGCATGTGAGTGTGATCCTGAGTCGGAATCTGATGTCAACCACATCTTATTTATGTGCCCCAAATTTGACCGTGAACGGTTGGTCTTTCTGAAGACATTGCTGAGTATGGGCTACCATCTTCCTCAATCAGCTTCTTCTCTTTTGTGTACTAAAGACGTTCGTCTATATAAAGCGATAGTTAACTTCATCAAGTGTACTGGTTGCAATCTGTAGGTTTCAATGGTGTACGTAAATTATAAAGATGTCTTGCCGATGAAGATACGAGGCCTGTTCAGAAAGTAAGCTCCGATTGATTGCCAAATTGAAACCACAGTGAACATCAGAAATGTTTTACTTGTAACAATTAGCTACACCTTTCAGCTACTTCTCTACGTAGTCGCCGTTCTGACTTAGACTTTTGTCATAGCGTTGTACCAACTTTTCAATAGCCTCATCATAGAAGGCAGCCGCCAGTGCTTTCCGCCAATTCTCCACGCTGGCCTACACCTCGTTGTCTGTGTCAAAATGTTGTCTTCAAAGACAGCGGTTCATGTGACCAGAGATGAAACTCAGGGGGAGACAATTGCGGACTGTATTGTGGGTAATCTCACATTTCCATTTGAAAACGATGCAGGAGCATCTTCATTGCCCCTGCAGAATGCGGCTGAGAATTGTCTTGAAGAAGAAACAGCACGACAGTTGTGTAATGTTAGCTGCATAGCTTCAGGCGAAATTTCTCACCAGGCCCTCGTACTTGGCGGCAGACACTATTTTCTAGACATCTTTACGCACTCACTGCGAGCTCAGAAATGAGAAGAGCGACGTGATGCTAACTGGGGTTATACTAGAGACACTACCCAACACATCTGTGCAAAGCTTTATCGGATTTTCATAGTCGTTTCCATTTCGCGACCGATCGGAGCTTACTTTCTGAACGCCCCTCGTATTTCAGAATTGGTGTGAATTGTAAGCCGACACTTTTAATTATTTTCCAATTAAATTCAATTCAATTTTTAAAACATTATGTACAAAACTGCCGGCCGAAGTGGCCGTGCGGTTAAAGGCGCTGCAGTCTGGAACCGCAAGACCGCTACGGTCGCAGGTTCGAATCCTGCCTCGGGCATGGATGTTTGTGATGTCCTTAGGTTAGTTAGGTTTAACTAGTTCTAAGTTCTAGGGGACTAATGACCTCAGCAGTTGAGTCCCATAGTGCTCAGAGCCATTTGAACCATTTGTACAAAACTGTAACAGTTAAGCTTTGTATTCTTGTAAATATGCATTTCTGTATTTATTTATTCAATTATGTGTACATTGTCACTATGTGTTGCCGATGGCTAAATTGAGTACACACTCGAAGGCCAAATAAACAAAAAAAAAAAAAAACAAAACGTGATTGTCGTGAAGGGGTGTATGCGATCTGGAATCAGCGTACGATGCTCCGTGGCCGTCATGGTGCCTTGCACGAGCTCCACTGCACCGATGGATGCCCACGTGAATGTTCCCCATAGCATAACGGAGCCGCCGCCAGCTTGTGTGCCTCCCGCAGTACAGGTGTCACGGGTTGCTTAAGACCTACTCCTGTGGACAAACTCCACTGCCTCGCTGGCATAGCTCCTCCTGAAATCAGACGTGAGGTAGCTGCGAGATATGAGAAAAGTAAGGCCACAACGCAGGAAGCCCATCCACTATGTGTTCGTCAGCCCGCACATCCTAGGCTGAAATCAAGAAAGAACTTCTTGACGACTACTGAGACTCTCATCGAGAATCCACATGAGGCAAGGATCTCGCGACGGCGGGAGAAATTTCGGTATTAGGGAGAATGAATGGCTCCAAAGGAAGAACTTCCCCTTGGATATTCGGAGAAGTGATCAATATGGAGGTCTCCCAATAGAATACGATCAAACACAACGAGATGCAAGACCAATCTGCGGACTTCGGGTTTCTCTGTGGACCCAGTTGTTTGCCAGTGAGGCGTTGAACAGACTAACAGCCATTTCCTTCATTGTTCCTTGTTCCTCATTACCAGCCACCTGCACCATGCAAGTCCTTATGAGAGCTACACCATATCAAATGCACTTGAAGTGTCCAATTTTTTGCCTACTTTTGTGTCAATTTTGTGTAAAATTATGTCAATATATATATATATATATATATATATATATATATATATATATATATATATATATATATATATATATGTGTGTGTGTGTGTATGTGTGTGTGTGTGTGTAATTTCGACACGATAAATACACTCCTGGAAATGGAAAAAAGAACACATTGACACCGGTGTGTCAGACCCACCATACTTGCTCCGGACACTGCGAGAGGGCTGTACAAGCAATGATCACACGCACGGCACAGCGGACACACCAGGAACCGCGGTGTTGGCCGTCGAATGGCGCTAGCTGCGCAGCATTTGTGCACCGCCGCCGTCAGTGTCAGCCAGTTTGCCGTGGCATACGGAGCTCCATCGCAGTCTTTAACACTGGTAGCATGCCGCGACAGCGTGGACGTGAACCGTATGTTCAGTTGACGGACTTTGAGCGAGGGCGTATAGTGGGCATGCGGGAGGCCGGGTGGACGTACCGCCGAATTGCTCAACACGTGGGGCGTGAGGTCTCCACAGTACATCGATGTTGTCGCCAGTGGTCGGCGGAAGGTGCACGTGCCCGTCGACCTGGGACCGGACCGCAGCGACGCACGGATGCACGCCAAGACCGTAGGATCCTACGCAGTGCCGTAGGGGACCGCACCGCCACTTCGCAGCAAATTAGGGACACTGTTGCTCCTGGGGTATCGGCGAGGACCATTCGCAACCGTCTCCATGAAGCTGGGCTACGGTCCCGCACACCGTTAGGCCGTCTTCCGCTCACGCCCCAACATCGTGCAGCCCGCCTCCAGTGGTGTCGCGACAGGCGTGAATGGAGGGACGAATGGAGACGTGTCGTCTTCAGCGATGAGAGTCGCTTCTGCCTTGGTGCCAATGATGGTCGTATGCGTGTTTGGCGCCGTGCAGGTGAGCGCCACAATCAGGACTGCATACGACCGAGGCATACAGGGCCAACACCCGGCATCATGGTGTGGGGAGCGATCTCCTTCACTGGCCGTACACCACTGGTGATCGTCGAGGGGACACTGAATAGTGCACGGTACATCCAAACCGTCATCGAACCCATCGTTCTACCATTCCTAGACCGGCAAGGGAACTTGCTGTTCCAACAGGACAATGCACGTCCGCATGTATCCCGTGCCACCCAACGTGCTCTAGAAGGTGTAAGTCAACTACCCTGGCCAGCAAGATCACCGGATCTGTCCCCCATTGAGCATGTTTGGGACTGGATGAAGCGTCGTCTCACGCGGTCTGCACGTCCAGCACGAACGCTGGTCCAACTGAGGCGTCAGGTGGAAATGGCATGGCAAGCCGTTCCACAGGACTACATCCAGCATCTCTACGATCGTCTCCATGGGAGAATAGCAGCCTGCATTGCTGCGAAAGGTGGATATACACTGTACTAGTGCCGACATTGTGCATGCTCTGTTGCCTGTGTCTATGTGCCTGTGGTTCTGTCAGTGTGATCATGTGATGTATCTGACCCCAGGAATGTGTCAATAAAGTTTCCCCTTCCTGGGACAATGAATTCACGGTGTTCTTATTTCAATTTCCAGGAGTGTATATAGTACAGGTGTCAAGAAGCTGTTCCCCTGGAAGACGAAAAATCCGCGCCCTCCCATCGGCATGATGAAGAAGGTATCGGGATTCGTCAGATCATGCCACGCTATGCCACTGCTCCTACGTTCAGTGTTGATGGTCACGTGCCCATTTCAGTCGTAGTTGCCGATGTCGTGGTGTTAACATTGGCACATACGTGGGTGGTCGGCTGCGGAGGCCCATCATTAGGACTGTTCGGTGCACTGTGTCTTCGTACTTGTACTCTGCCCAGCATTAAAATCTGATGTTAGTTCCGCCACAGTTCGCCGCCTGTATGTTACTAGTCTGCCCAGCCTAGGACGTCCGACATCTGTAATGAGGGATGGTCGCCCGACACCACGACCTTTGGACATGGTTTCCCCACAGTATTCCTCGAGCACCCAACACGTAGTGCAGTTTCCGAAACGTTCGTGCCGAGCTTTCGGGCCATCGCACTCTGCCCTCGGTCAAACTCACGTATATAGTGCTACTTCCCCGTTCTGCACACAGATAGAATTCTTACTGATACAACATACACCTTGCGTCTGTCCGACTAGCAGTCATCCCTCGCCAGGTGACGCTGCTATCTCTTGGACAGGTTTGTATCGGTGTTAGGCCGTTGCTTATATATTATGACTGAGTTACGGGTATAAGTTTTTCTTTTTTTTGTCGTCAGTGTGATCTGGTATCACAGGACAGAGCGGATAAGGTGGCGGAAAGGGGCCAAGGTCAGTTACTGTTAGTTGCACAACAACACAGAACTTTATTCCTCGAAAACACAATGCACAGTTTTCTCTTTAGAACAACAAAGATCAATTCACGGCCGAGGGCCCAAGTAACTTCTCAATAATAAGGTATAATAATTTCTTATAAAACACAAGGATTTAGACAAACGGCTGAAGGCCTTACTTAAGTAAAATTAAAATATCCTTAAATAATTCATTTTAAGGCACAAGAGTTTAGACAAATGGCTGTAGGCCTTACTTTAAGTAAAATTAAAATATCTTCTCGGCTGAAGGCCCAAATAATATTTGAGATCAGCAAATGAAATTGGTTAAAAGGCAAGCGTTTACCAATTTCGCCTAAAAGCCATACTAAGGAAAATTTAAATTAATTCCTCGGTTGAAAGCCCAATAATATTTCAGCATGATAAAAGGCAACCTTTAAAGACAAGTATTTACACAGTACAACACAAAACCATATTAAGGAAACTTGAAATATCTTGACAGCTGAAGGCCCAAAGAATTATTCAAAATAATTAAAGACAAACCTTAAGATAGGCATTATTTACACAGTATGGCTGCAGGCCATTTTAATAATCAAAGATAGTTAAAGAGAAGCCTTACAGACAGGAATTTACACATTACGGCTGAAAGCCAAGAAATTTAAAACAAACGCGGCTGAAGGCGTAAATACAGAGCAAACAAGAATTTTGAATAAAACACGCCTGAAGGCCTACTCTTAAAATACTTCACATAAGGTTCAGCTGAAGGCCATGTACTAAACATAGAACAGACGAAATTAATACACGGCTGAAGGCCTGGCACAGTACTTGCGACAATAGAAAATCACAATCGCAAACAATAGAACAGTGGTGCTCAGAAGTGTTCCAAGGGTCGGCCTGGGGAGGAAACTTTAAGAACAATTTACATGAGACAGGCAGCCAAGCATAACAGGACACCATTCGTGCCTTACAAGCATCAGTGTCATTATGGATGGAGCAAGCTAATCATTGCTGCAGAACGTACTAATGTACATGTCCTGTGAATATGAACGTCCTATCTATAGTTGTTCAAGGTTTTCTGTTTTTTTTTTTCGAACATGAGTGTATTTGTTTCTCCTCTTTTTACTTTAATTCCCTTTCTATATTTCTCCTTGGGTTCCTTTACTTCTTGCACAAAGTGCAGGGTGAATGACTTACGGACTAGGTGCTACCGTGCCTCTGGCAGGATCTTGAAAGTTCATTCTGTCGGTTCAAAAGTATAGGGTCACTATTTAGTGGATATTAAGTTGGAATGTGTTCGCCCACCACTTTCACGACGGCTCAAACTCTGTTGGGAGCACCTTCAATGAGGTGTCTGAATCTTTGGGGGGATGGTAGCCCATTGTTCCTCAACAGCCGAAAGCAAAGGAGATAGTGTTGTTGAACGCTGGGATCTGCAGCGAAGTTAACATTCTATCTCTCCCTTCCAGGAATGTTGTCCACAAATCATTTCCTTACAAGTGCTGCTTTGACACTGTGCACTATCAAGCAGATACAGTCGTCATGTCCGAACTCGTCCTCTACTGTATGCAGTACGCAAAGCCGTAAAATGAGTTCATATCTTGTTGCATTTAAAGTCTCGTTAAGAGCAAAAAGAGGACCAAAACAAAACACATACACGTTGAAACGTTGTAGTCGAGGAAAGCAGGATCGGTTACGATTGTGGACGGGGCTGTAATCAGTTACTATTGGCTCCCCTTTTGCAATTACACACATTTATTTTAAAACGGTAATTCCAGATACAGCAATAAATAAAGATATCACACATTATTAATGAAGGAATAAACAACTGTATAATTAATAGTGCTATCAGTGGTTACAATTTATCAAATGAGCATAAAATACAGACACAACAAATAATGTATTAAAAAACAAGTAATTATAATTTTAAAGCAAGTAACCACAGTCACGACTGGAGGCCTTTAACGCCAACATGTTATAAAAATTATTTAAAAAATTATACAAAATTATAAAAAAATTATAAAAAAATTAACAGACATACTGTAAAACAGCAATGCAATAGCAAAGGTTAATTTAAAAGGACAGGCAACTGATCACCAAACGGGTGAGCCAAAATGATGGTAAACTTGGTAGCACAATCATTTAAAACTGCTGCAACGCCAATAATTGTAATTATATAAAAAATTTAAAAACGTACAGTAAAACAGCAAATACAACAGCAAAGGTTAATTTAAAAGGACAGGCAACTGATCACCAAACAGGTGAGACAAAATGATGGTAAACTTGGTAACACAACCATTTAAACCTGCTGTAACGCCAAGAATGGCAATTATATTAAAAAATTTAGAAACATTGCAACAAATAATACATTAATAAAACACACAAGGGCCTGTCGCAGATGGTGCTCCAGAAATCGACATCTGAGTAGACCGGCAAATACACTTTCGCGGCCAATGAGAAAGGCAGCCAAGAGTTGCATTCACTTCACAAGATGGTAACTCAGACTAGTGGTAGTCTAACTAACCGGTGGTCTGGACTCCGCCCGCAGAATACTGTGCTTAGAGCGCCCGGAACGAGAAAGGAACCACTACGACCAGAGTAGAAGAATCGCCAACCAACCTACAATCAGCCCGCATCTCGTGGTCGTGCGGTAGCGTTCTCGCTTCCCACGCCCGGGTTCCCGGGTTCGATTCCCGGCGGGGTCAGGGATTTTCCCTGCCTCGTGATGGCTGGGTGTTGTGTGATGTCCTTAGGTTAGTTAGGTTTAAGTAGTTCTAAGTTCTAGGGGACTGATGACCATAGCTGTTAAGTCCCATAGTGCTCAGAGCCCGAGCCAACCTACAATCAAGAAAGCTGTCAAAACTACACGCCTCATCGGACAGCTGTGGCAAGGCGAGGAAACGTACACTGCCGCTACATACACTAACCCCCAGGGCAGGTAACTGGGACGTTAGCAGCCACGAGGCAGGAAAAATACCGCTGGGTGAACTTAACAAATAGTAACAAACTGAACTCAATAAATAGTAATTAAAAGTCCAGGAAAGCTAATCAGATCCGCCTTCCCCAAGCATTCCACTCGCTGTTCTTCGCCTTGGCAACACTATGAGCAGCAACGCGAACCTAAGTAACTGGAGAATCGCAAGATCTCACAATAGTGGTAGTTTCTCTACCTGAATCCAAATGCACTCAAAGCTTGCAGGATCCAGTTTACGACGAGGTCGTGCACCCTCGTGACCACAGGTCTTCGATCCGGCAGTCCATGCGCGCCGGCATCAGTTCCAGCGTGTTCCCGCACTGTGCTGACCTGGCTCCTCCTGATCCCCCAACCGAACTGCACCCTGACACGACCCGGAAGAACAACTACGTCGCCCAAAGATAGGGCCACAGTTACTATATATCGATAACCGCCGCTGCTGCCGCTAGCAGACAGGCAACGCTTACGAAACCAAGTGGCGCCAGTCAACACAAGACGAAGACAAACAACCGCAACCATGTCAACTAAACGATACCGTCTGGCCTCCAACAGAGGACGGAAACCTAGAAACAGCACCAACGTGAGCAGCAGCACGTCTCACAGATGCTGTGACATCTCCACCTCTGCACTCCAGATACTGCACTACACATGATCATGGGTTAACGCTCTCAGGCATTCGAAAAACGCAAACCCTTCCATCTGACTGTCACAATGTGTAGCGTGATTCACCAATGTAAATCACTCCTTTCCAGGAATCCAGTGTTCAGTGTTTTCGCTCTTTACGCGACAAGCGTCGCTTAACTTTAACTACAGAAGTTTGTCGCTTATGAAGAGCTGCTCGGTCACTGTACTCCTTTCTTTTTAACTCCCTATGGACAGTCACTCTGCAAGCTAGACCGCTGGTGGCACTTTGGAACACACGAGTGATTCAATCCACAGATCCTAAGCGATGTTTTGCAACCACCCCCACGAAGCTGGACTGCCTCAGTCCTTACGTGCACGAACGTCTGCCTTGTCTTGGTTTGGCTATGGTTGTTCGTTCAGGTTTCCACTTCACAAACACTTCACCAGTAGTCGACGTGGACAGCTGGTGAAGAGTTGAAATGTCCCTGATGGATCTGATACTCACGTGAGATTGAACAACAAGCCTACGTTCAAAGACACTGAGATCTCTTGACCTACTCAGTCTACTGTTACTGATACTCTGCTGACAACACAATAACCCCGTCTCCCTTTATACTAGCGTGACGTGTGGTGGTCAGTTCCTCATTGCATAGCAGTGTCGATTTCTGATCAGATAGTCTATAATGAAATGAGACTATAAAGTTCCAGAGATCTTTTCAAGTCTCAAACATGTGTGATGTTTATATGCAGACTGAAACGACGAATGAAAAATTTGTAGAAAGGCTGGGATTCGAACCTTTTCTCTTTTTTTTTGTAACCATATATATTTATTTAAATATATTAACAACGATACATTTAAAAAAAAGACATTTTATTCTATTAATGTATTATGTTCCTAGTGATGGTTAATATTACTGTCATTTTATATGTTTTCGTTTTTATATTTTCCTTTTTCGTTTTTCTCTTATTGTTTGTTCCTTAAACCCTTTTACATGGCCATTTGTCGTTTTTTTTTTTTTTTTTTTTTTTTTTTAGGGGGTAGACATTGCAGGACAGGCATGACAGTTTATATTTGGCATCGATGCATTGATTTTGAGTTTGTTTCTGTATGTGATGCACTTGTGATGCCACGGGCACATTGTGTATTCTGGTTTGATCTCTTCCTCTAGTTACACTGTTAAGTGGGACAGTATGAAGGAAACGTCACCATGATAGGTCGAGCAGAAGTGGAAGAAACTTTTTTTTTTTACATATACTACAGAATATGCCTAAATTGAAGAAGAGAGAAGCAGAAAGCATAGTGTGAGTAATCAATAGAATTTTATAGGCACAGAGTAAAGGAAATCAAAAATATCTAATAATAATAATAATGAGTAGTTGGCACTTTCCACTAAGGAGCACTTTGTGTCATTGATTTCACTAAGAAGAAACACTTTATACTACTATACTTCACTATTGATACGAGAAGGGAAAGCACTTTATCTTTTTTGTTGCACTTGTTCACTATCACTGCACACGTTATTCTTGTGGTGAGTGTGGTGAGGTGGCTGGTGGCGGTGCTGAGGGTCACAGGCTGGGAAGGACTCTGGCGATTGCTGTCTGCAGTGGAATCTGTAGGAAGTTTTTGAAGTTCTCGTGGTATCGCCTGTGCTGCTGGGCTGTCTTGTTCTCCTCCCAGAGGTCCATCAGGAAGGCCAGCTGGTCGGTCTGCCTCCGCGCTACGATGGCGTGTGCCGTCATGGCGAGGATCCAGAGAGTCGCCAGTCGCTCGGGCCGTGGAAATGGGTTGCAGTCTGGGGCGGTGATTGCTTCCACTGTGATGCTTCCCGGCGCCGTTCTGTTGATGTGGGCCACCATCTGCTGGCACGCTTCCCAGATGTTGATGGCATTCCCGCACGTGAATCGGTGCTCGAGGGTGTCGGTCATGCCACATACGTCGCACTTGTCACTTGCGACGAGTTTTATCTCCGCCAGTCTTGAACCCGGGTCTCCTGCATCCCAGGCAGGTGCGCTGACCACTACGCCACCCTGGCACAGTGGCCTCGCACACCTGCACAGACTGCCCTAGCATGCCTCCCTCCTCAATCCAACCCTTCAGCTCCCTTGGTATCCCCCCTGGTCTGTGAAGTTGTGCAAAGCCACAGTGCCAGAGTGACATAGTTGTTAACTCATCTGACTAGTGAGCAGGACACCCGGGTTCGAATCCCGGCGTTGGCACAAATTTTCATCCGTCACTTCACTCTGCATATGTGCATCACAGTCTATAATTTCGTAGCCAGACCAATGTTACGTTTAAAATATTGTCTTTCTGCGTATGATGACTTTATGAATAAACTTGGGCGTAATTACTTTGATTACCAGATATGATTTTCAGAGGAACGTGTAGCACCCGATTTGCATCAAATCAAAGACTCTAGAACCGTCGAGATCAGTCCTTATGAGAGAGTGGACTTTAAAGACAGTATCACTATTCCTCTTGTAGAGAAGATCGTATTCCGAAATCAAGAACTGTCTTGGATTCTATTTAGAGAAGAAATAAATGTAAAGTCGTACGTCACTGTTGTCCTCCCGAAGGACAAGTTAAGCCGCCTAATTCAAAAGGTTTTTCTGTCCTTCGAGCACAATGGTACCTTTCCTTCGGGAAGTGTGAATTTTGTGGGTTAAAGTTTACCTGACAAGTGTTCTTGATCATAATTGGTGTATATAATAGTGCCATACCAGCGTTGTATGATGATAATAGAAGGGGGGGGGGTAAACCATGTTGCGCACATAGCCTTCTTTTCTCGAATAACACCAAGGGGACCACCGCCAGTCATGTTGTCATTCGACGGATGGAAGATGTAAAATGTCTTGCATGACCTCACTACATGAGACACTGCCGAAAGGTGTTTGGCAATAAATTCCAGATATTGGCGAAAATTCTTATCAGGAACTTAATGCTATCACCACACCGCCCATTTACCGTTTTGGCAAAATTAAAACAGCCAACAGCACTTGGCGTACCCACATGGCTACCCACCCAAGTACTGGTCACACCAGATGTTGCTTAACTTAAGTGATCTGACGAGAACTGGCATATTCAGTGAGGCAAGGCCCTTGGATCAGAATAAATAGGTTTGTATAAATGGGACAGTGTTGACAAAAGAATACTGGAATATCTTATGAACCTCCTAGGTAGTTGCTTTCTCCTGCACCTCCTCAGTGCCAGGCAGTTCAGATGGAACGGCAAATGAATAACCTTAGCTGCTCCTCAAATTCCATCAACACCACGTCACTGACTCACAACTTACGCTAATGCCAGCACTTAGCGCTGAGTCACGGTGCCACTTGGAAGGCAGGAGGAATCACTTCCCAAAAATGTTTGCTACGGACATCACCAGCACGTTTTCTTCTTCTTATAGAAAAAGAGAATGAAACAAGTAATCAAAGTTCAAAACACAATACTATACGCTAACCGTAGGGCTGTTTATAAAAATCAAAACTGTGTCCTTTAGTTATAATGTCTCTAATAAGTGTGCATGCAACTGTAGGTGAAGAAGACTGTCGATATTCGAAACATATCGAGGCAACTGTAAACTTAAGGATATCAATAGTGTTCTACTTATGGGAAATTTCTGAAGACCCTTTCTCTTCTATCATTATTGGAACACTACCAGTGATATATGGATTCTCATTAGGTACACTCGGAGGGATAATGTGGTACTTGAGAGCCGGCCGCGGTGGCAGAGCGGTTGTAGGCGCCTCAGTCCGGAAACACGCGGCTGCTACGTTCGCAGGTTCGAATCCTGCCTCGGGCATGGATGTGTATGATGTCTTTATGTTAGTTAGGTTTAAGTAGTTCTGTCTATGGGACTGATGCCCTCAGATTTGAGAGACATTGTGTGCTTGGCTAGTCCATCAATATAATCAAAATCAACAATCCTCCTTTCACACCTGATTTGTATGCGATATATAATAACTTGCACAGTTGAAAATTAGTTTTATTTTCCTTGGGAATACCTCTTCCTGCTGTCTCGTCTGATGTACGCACTATTTCCTGAAAGGCAGAATATTATTTGAATTCACCATCATGATGGTGTGGTTCTCCACAGCGAACTCCTCTCAGCATTGTGACATTACGAGCGGCTAGTCTCCTATGCAATTGAACTACAAGATGCAGAAAGGACATACTTGCCTTGCAGAGAGGAAATCACTGTGTTAGAACTGTCCATTCTACGTCTTCCATGAGAGCCCAGAGGCAATGGGTATATGTGTGACGTTCCTGGACAGTGGATGGAGTTACACTCCAGCTATCAGTTGAAGTAAAAACACTAAATTTTAAATTCCATTAGATATGCCAATTACACTTCTTGTACTTCATTGTATAAACTGCTATTTCAGACTAACATTGTTAGAACTAAGAATAAATACCTATACGAAAGGGTGCTTTAAGGCAAAGTTTTTAAAAAGTAATAAACAAATAGTTTAAAATATTTTTAACCTCTTTCTACAGTGCTACCCATGTTGAACCCACAAGCTATTGAAATGATCGATTTCACCTGTCTTGTCGCGTACGTGAACAGCCGTGCTATCAGAATTTCTGATGTACTGTATACGATCGCGCTTCTCAGCATGTACTTGCGATATCGGTGCTTTCATGATGTCTGCCACGAGGCCTGTTGTTGAAGTTTAGCGACTAAAGTTGATCGCTTTTGAATCATGCTTATCAAGAACACAGCTGTCAATAAACAGTAATTCTGGTTCAAATGGTTCAAATGGCTCTGAGCACTATGGGACTTAACGGCTATGGTCATCAGTCCCCTACAACTTAGAACTACTTAAACCTAACCAACCTAAGGACATCACACAACATCCAGTCATCACGAGGCAGAGAAAATCCCTGACCACGCCGGGAATCGAACCCGGGTAATTCTGGTGAATATAAAAAAGTGAATAGTGTGAGTTGTGTGGATCACGTTAGAAAATTATCAGAATGATCATGGGTGCGTTTCGCAAGTAGTTTAATGTGTAAAAATGCCTGAACCACGCTTTTCCGCAGCATCGTTTGTCAAATGGCTGCTGCTGCTGATAATGTCTGAATATGCTGCAGTAATCGGCGAAACCCATCTAGGTGCTACGTTTCAGGGTGTCCGGAATGCAGCGGAATTATTACACCTTGGCGACGCGAAACGGCGTTGCCACCGGAGTAAAACTGCCTATTGTGTGAACCAAGTATTAAATCTGTAACTTTCCTTGACATATTAAAACTATGGATCGGACGGGGATTTGAGTCAGAATCATTATTACAGGAAATAATATATAATTATCTAATGCTTTAATCGAAGATCAAGTGGAAATGAGATAGCCCGCTGTAGGTAAATGCTTCCCTAGACGGTATGCAGTATTAAGGTCGATTTATAGAACGCAACAGAAATTCAATAATTTTCGCAATGTATTTGAAATGGCGTCATTCAATCTGACCTTCAACGGAACTGGATTATACGTCACCGTCAATGATTATAGAGAAGAAAGTTTCGATCTTGATGTCGTCTGCTAGCACAGGATTTTAATGAAACGCCGCCCTGCTAAATAATGGTGTAGTAGTGGAATTCCTGCTTTTTTTCTCATCTGTATTTTATTACTTGTTTCGTTTTTGTTACGCTTTGCGATTGCATGAGGACGTGATACTTTTCGTTAGAGCTCTCTCCTAAAAAAGACATCTAATGTCTAAAAACGAAAATTTATATAGGTTTCATAATATCTTGACAAAGGACGAGCCTAAATCCTGAAAAAAAAAACGTAAATAGATAAAATAGATTTCTAAATTAAAATCGCTTTTTCTGCTCAACAGCGTCAGTGAAGAACGAAAACAATGTTATGTAATTATTCGACAATAAGAATGGCGAAAAACTGCCAGGGGTAAAGTAAAAAGACAATTATTAAGGTATTTGAAATCTGTTTATGGAACTACTACGAAATGCGTGTTTGTATCACCAAAACAGTTTTGTTTTATTGATATAAAACATCAACAGTGGCCTGCAACGAAACGCACTGACACTCTGAATTTGCTTTACAAATCTAAAAACAGGTCGCCGCAAATTATACTTTTCGAGTTTTACTTTTGGCATTTCACGTCCGCTTTCCCTTACATGCTTGCTCATTATTGAAGTAAGCAAGCGAGACTCGGTTTTCTCTGTTACTGCCGCCACACCATCTACGCCAAAATCATATTGAACTGGTCCAGTATCTTGCAGAATGATATCCGTAGTCCTAATCTGTTTAGTGTTTCACTCACGACGCTGAGAAAAATAGCCACTGCAGGATTTGCTGCTAAGAAATAATCGTCGGTGTCATCCACATTCCAAACCTCTCGGTGCAACACCACTTCGCAGACTTGTGCATCAACTTGCTGCACGTATATCCAAGCAGATATTCATTTGGACTCACGAGAGTATATGCACCTCGTTCCAGACATTTACACCAGCGAAAAAGATCAGATGGTAACCGGGATCAAGCCTGCGACGTCTTCCATCACTAGCGAATATCACAAATCACTAGATAACAATGACGACTTGTGTTTGCTGCTATGACAGTAGAAGACAGCAGGAAAACCGTGTTGATACCATGTCACAAAATATTTATGATGGTCACACAGGAGGAGAGATAAGAGGGCGCTTTTTTCCTAGGTCCGATCGGTCGGGAAGTTAAAAACACAGTGAAAATCGGGTGAAATTTTCGCAAGTGTCTTGCGCCGTGTCTCTTCTAGGCCGCCAATAGCGTCGAGTCGCACTTTTCAATCCTGAGCGAACAGTGGGCGCGTAAAGGTGCCTAGAACAATAGTTTCCCTACAAGTGTGAAATGTGTGCTGTGTCACTCGATGTCTCCATGCTTTCGGGTTCCACCGGCAGCCCACATAAGATTATTGTCCTTCGTGACAATTGCGGCAATGGTGAGGGAACGTCGAAGCAGGACCTACAGACGTTCATGATGCATGCGGTTGGGGAAGGAACCTAGTTGTTCAGCGAGTAAGAATATTGTCTACGAATGGCAATTCAGAACTAGCGAAGAGGAATGTTGTCATGAGGCGTTGAACACCTTCACGACAATGCTCGGCCTCACACTGGAGCATATTCGATAGAATGTGCTTCATTAGCCTCATTATATCCAGTCTTGGCTCTTCCTGATTTTCGTCTCTTTGCTCAGGTGTACCGTTGGCTGTGAGGACAGCATTTAGGGACAGCCAACGAGCTGCAGTTCAGTGCAGATAATAGGCGGAATGCACAGGCAGCTGCCTTCTATGACAAGGATGTTGGAAAGTTGGTACCACACCAAGAAAAATGTCGAAGCCGGAGCGGCAATATATAGAGAAGTAGCTGGAAAGTGTAGGTAAGCGTTGCAAATAAAACATTTTTGATTTTCTCTGTGGTTTTCATTTCGAAAAAGGACAGAACCTGAAAGAAACAGCCCTCGTACTTTGTCGGATGAATAAACTGAATATGTAATAAAATCGGTCGGCGTGCATTCGAACAAAGAGTCGGTGAGTGAAACGCTAGAGAAAGCTGAGAAAAATAGCGACATCACCGCGGAAGCAAGTTTTACGCGCACTGCTAGCCAACTGTCGTGAGCAGCAAATGTCCAATATACTGTACGTCCTGATTCTGTTCTTGTTCTAAATAAACACTGGATTCAGTGATGCACACGAGCATGTATCGTGTTATCGCACGTGCTTTTCAGTCGTAAGAATACTGAAATGTATTATTTCTACCTCCCCTCCCGGTTTGAACAAGATAGTGCTGCCACCGTGGGCAGATACTGATATATTTTACCACGTAAAACAGGATTAAAATCATAAGTTAACTAACAACAAAGTTATGTTTCAGCATAATAACACCAACAATAATTAAATAACAGCAAAAAAGAACAGAATGACTAATCACGTATTTGAGCCAAGTTTCTCCTACATACGAACACTGTAGTCTACCTCTGTGCCAGTAAAATCTTTCCCCTGTGCTTGCTAATACGACGTAGGTACGTATAATACATCTGGTATAGGAGGTTTCCACTCCAGCATCAGGCTGGACGGGTGAGTGCCTCTGCTCTGGCAAAAAACAAGCGCTGCTCTCTCCTTATTAGACCAGGGCGACGTGCAGCTCTTCAGAACCTGATTGAATCAGCCTTACGAAGCTGAATGAAACACGATTCGCTCCAGTGAAGCGACATGCACGGTAACTGAAACTAAAACCACTAATAATAAAACGGAAAACCAAAACATCCATAAACTATCTTCTTCTATTTGTTAGCAGGATTTTTAGAAAAAAAGTAGTCAATTACGGAGTGTCAGAATAACACTTCGTACATCGGTTAGGGACGGTCGTTAATACAACATTCTTCACATGATCCCATCATGATGCATCATTAGCATGCAAGGAAAATGCTGCGTGTTATTAGCTAAATTGGTTGACGCTATTCTCATGGGCGAACAGCACGTGTTCGTCCGTCGCTCGACTGTGTTCGTAAACAGCATCCTGAATGTCCAATTCCCTTGCAGCAAACAACATGCAGTTAACTGCTACTTCATTACTCTCAGAGCGTACGCGACTAGCAGCTTGTGGTCGTCGGTATAATGTCAACTCCAGCAAACAAGCAGTTGAGAAGCTGGAAATATCCAGTAAATGTAAAGGATTTCTAGGGTATATCTAAGGCACATTTCTGTCTCCACAATTGCGGGAGTCGTCCTCAGAGGCTATAAAAACGTAGTTGGCTAATTTTCAGATGTAAACTGGTTTGTTATTGTTGTGTCCGAAGACTTCTTTGATGCGGCTCTCTGCTCTAGTTTGCCCTTTCCTTTTCATCTCTGCATAAATACCACTAACTACAACCATTTTAACCTGCTTCTTGTGTTCAAGCCTTGGGCACCCTCTACAATTTTTACCCCCCACATTTCCTGTCATTATCACATTGACGATTCCTTGACACCTCGGGATGTGCCTACCAACGGATACCTTCTTTTAGTCAAGCTGTGTCACAAATTTCTTTTTTCCCCCAATTCGATTTCCTGACTTCTCATTAGTCTTTCGGTCTAGCTACCTAACTTTCAACATTCTTCTGTTAACACCACATATGAAAAGCTGTTCTTCTCTTAACTGCTTATCGTCCACGTTTCATTTCCGCTCGAGACTACACTCCATACAAACGCCTTCATAAACGATTTCCTGGCTCTTAAATATTTATTTATTTACACGTCAAGTTCCGTAGGACAAAGTTGAGGAGCAAATCTCCAAGGTCATGGAACGTGTCAGTACATAAAAGTAATAACAGATAATAATAAAATGTTTATGAACCCGAAAAAAGTCAATCCTTAAGTTTAAGTAAACGCAAACAACATACAACAGGAATCAGCTTAATTTTTCAAGGAACTCCTCGACAGAATAGAAGGAGTGACCCATGAGGAAACTCTTCAGTTTCCATTTGAAAGCGCGTGGATTACTGCTAAGATTTTTGAAATCGAGTGGTAGCTTACTGAAAATGAATGCAGCAGTATACTGCACACCTTTCTGCACAAGAGCTAAGGAAGTCCGATCCAAATGCAGGTTTGATTTCTGCCGAATACTAACTGAATGTAAGCTGCTTATTCTCGGGAATAAGCTAATATTCTTAACAAGAAATTACAGTAAGGAATATATACTATTGAGAGGCCATTTTCAAAATACCTAGGCAAGTGAACAGGGATCGACAAGAGGTTCGTGAGCTTACACCAGTTACTGCCCGAACCGCCCGTTTCTGAGCCAAAAATATCCTTTTAGAATGGGAAGAGTTACTCCAAAATATAATACCATACGACATAAGCGAATGAAAATAGGTAAAGTAGTCTAATTTTGGTGTCGAGCGTTCACTCACTTCAGATACCGTTCGAATAGTAAAAATGGCAGCATTAAGTCTTTGAACAAGATAGTGAACTTGCACTTTCCACGACAGTTTACTATCTGTCTGAACACCTAGAAATTTGAACTGTTCGGTTTCACTAGTCATATGCCCATTCTGTGAAATTATGACGTCAGATTTTGTTGAATTGTGTGTTAGAAACCGTAAAAACTGAGTCTTACTGTGAATTGGCGTTAGTTTATTTTCTACAAGCCATGTGCATATGTCATGAACTGCACTATTTGAAACCGAGCCAATGTTGCACACAACATCCTTTACTACCAAGCTAGTGTCATCAGCAAACAGAAATATTTTAGAGTTACCCGTAATACTAGAGGGCATATCATTTATATAAATAAGGAATAGCAGTGGCCCCAACACTGATGCCTGGGGAACCCTCCACTTGACCATACTCCACTCAGACCCTACATCACAGCCATTCTCAACATTGTGAATAAATACATTTTGCTGTCTGTTGCTAAAGTAACAGGTGAACTAATTGTGAGCTACTCCCCGTATTCAGTAATGGTCCAACTTACGGAGCAATATTTTGTGATCAACACAAACACCTTAGTTAAATAAAAAATATATCTAGCGTTAGAAACCCTTTGTTTAACCCATCCACTACATCACGGAGAAAAGAGAATATAACATTTTCAGTTGTTAAACGACTTCTAAAGCCGAACTGTATATTTGATAACAAATCGTGTGATATGGAATGATCAGTTATCCTTACATACACAGCTTTTTCAATAACTTTCGCAAACACTGATGGCATAGAAATAGGTCTAAAATTATCTATATTATCTCTTTCTTCCTTTTTATAAAGCGGCTTTACTACTGAGTATTTTAATTGTTCAGGAAACTGACCATTCCTGAAGGAAAAATTACAAATATGTCTAAATACAGAGCTAACATATAAGTGTTATAAGCCTACAACGTAAGCAGACACACCCGAGAATTCTACAAGTTAGAAATACACTGGGAAACATCAGACTGCATATCCTTTTAGCGCACCTTTTCGTAACAGTCCTTAGTCTTCAGTGATTTAATTATTGACTCATTCTCCAACTTCTCTATCACAGAGGTGTATTTTAGACATCAATCTCAGAAAGGCATTTGCCAAGAAAGTTATATAATTCCCCGTAGAAAATAAATTTTTATTTAATTCAGCAGCACTGCTCAGAAAATGATTGTTAAATACTGCACATATATCTGATTTATCAGTAACAGAAATATTTTTACTACGAACTGACTTTATATCGTCGACTTTGCGCTGCTCACCAAACACTTTCTTCACAACTGACCATACGGTTAAACAAAACCTCGTTTTCACGAACACTTTTCTTGTTATTGCCAGTCTGCATTTTGCCTCCTCTCTATTTCGGCTGCTGTCACTTATTTTGCTGCGCATATTGAAAATAAAAAAAGAAAACATCGACTACTTTTAGTGTCTTATTTCCTAATCCAATTAATCAGCAGTGGCAACACCGGTTCCCGTTAGATCACCGAAGTCAAGCTCTGTCTGATCAGTTGAGTGGGTCACCGTCTGGGTGTGCCGAATGCTGTTGGCAAGTGGGGTGCACTCAACCCTTGTGAGATGAGTTGAGGAGTTATTTGAGTGAGAAGTAGCGACACGGTCATGAAGACTGACAACGGCTGGGAGCGCAGTTTGCTCACCACAAGAGAACTTTGCGTACTTGGGATCTACGATATGTAATAATTTGTCTGTGGACATTGAGACTGGTAACAGTATCGCAAAAGCCTCATCTGCCGTGGCTAGATTGAGAAACAGAATAAAGACTGATGGACTTCTCACAAGAAAAACTAAATTCGGCTACGTTACACTTCCTTTGTATTACTTTCGCTTATATTCATCTTGTAACCTCTTTTCTGGAGCTACCCATTTCGTTTAACTGCTCTTCAAAGTACTTTTTCGTCTGTTAAAGAATTACAATGCAATTAGCAAACTTTGAAGTTCTTGTTTCTTCGCCCTGAACTTTAATTCTCCTTGATTTGGCCGAACTGTTTAATGGTAAACGCGCTGTGTTCGAGTTGTGACGTCATCGTACTGCCGGCTCAGATCTCGGCCTAATACACGAAAAGTAGATATTACCAAGGATAAGAAATACTGTGTGTGCAAGACTGTTCAAAAAAATGGTTCAATTGGCTCTGAGCACTATGGGACTTAACATCTGAGTTCATCAGTCCCCTAGAACTTAGAACTACTTAAACCTAACTAACCTAAGGACATCACACACATCCATGCCCGAGACAGGATTCGAACCGGCGACCGTAGCAGTCACGCTGTTCCGGGCTGAAGTGCCTAGAACCGCAGGGCCACCACGGCCGGCTGCAAGCCTGTATTGTTGGACCAAACAGTAAAGGATCATCAAGTTTTTGTATGTCCATCCTTCTGATTGATGATCTAAAGGATTTCATCCGTTGACTAACGAAATAAAATGAAACACAGTTTCGGTGACTCAGTTCAGCATCCTCATTTCACTGAGGCGTGCACTCCAATCGTACACCCGATACCACAAGTGGCCAACATCTGTGACCCGACTTCCTTAGAACACTGTAACAGCGATGTTGCGTCTGCATCTCAAAGTTGGTAATTGATTGTTGTCCGCAGCTCGTGCGGTAGCATTCTCGCTTCCCAAGCCCGGGTTCCCGGGTTCGATTCCCGGCGGGGTCAGGGATTTTCTCTGCCTCCTGATGGCTGGGTGTTGTGTGATGTCCTTAGGTTAGTTAGGTTTAAGTAGTTCTCACAAGGGAACATCCCCATCGTACCCCCCTCAGATTTAGTTATAAGTTGGCACAGTGGATAGGCCTTGAAAAACTGAAAACAGATCGATCGAGAAAACAGGAAGAAGTTGTGTGGAACTATGAAAAAATAAGCAAAATATACAAACTGGGTCGTCCATGTGTAATATAGGCAATATTAAGGGCAGTATGAGACGAGGAGCGCCGTGGTCCCGTGGTTAGTGTGAACAGCTGCAGAACGAGAGGTGTTTAGTTCAAATCTTCCCTCGACCGAAAATTTTAACTTTTTATTTTCGGTTTATGTGAAAAACCCTTATGCTTTCATCACTTTTTTTGGAGTGATTATTACATCCACAAGAAAACCTAAATCGGGCGAGGTAGAAGAATCTTTTCACCCATTCGCCAAGTGTACTAGTTAGGTGGGTCGACAACATATTCCTGTCATGTGACGCACATGCTGTCACCAGTGTCGTATACAAAATATCAGACGTGTTTTCCTGTGGAGGAATCGGTTGACCTATGACCTTGAGATCAAATGTTTTCGGTTCCCATTGGAGAGGCACGTCCTTTCGTAACTAATCACACGGTTTTGCGGTGCGGTCGCAAAACACAGACACTAAACTTATTACAGTGAACAGAGACGTCAATGAACGAACGTACAGATCATAACTTTGCGAAAATAAAGAAAGCAAAATTTTCAGTCAAGGGCAGATTTGAACCAAGGACCTCTCGTTCCGCAGCTGTTCACGCTAACCACGGTACCACAGCGCTCCTCGCCTCACATTGCCCTTAATATTGCCTGTCTTACGCATGGACGACCCAGTTTGTATATTTTGCTTATTTTTTCATAGTTCCACACAACTTCTTCCTGTTTTCTCGATTGATCTGTGTTCAGTTTCTCAAGGCCTATCCACTGTGCCAACTTATAACTAAATCTGAGGGGGGTGCGATGGGGATGTTCCCTTGTAAGTACTAGGGGACTGATGACCATAGATGTTAAGTCCCATAGTGCTCAGAGCCATTTTTGAAGTTGATTGTTGCAGCACAGTTAACCTCCAACTTGTGTGCCGCGTGCTGTTTGTTTTTGCTGTGAAAAGAATAGCTGACGTTTCTCATAACTTGGAGCAACGCATCATCATGATCATCCTCGCAGAGGAGAAATATTAACAGAGATCTAAAATAATTTTTTAAGATTAAATTCATTGATCATCCACAATTTGCTGTAGTTCAAAAGACAGAAATCTGTACTGTCTGCAGCTCCATCATGGATAAAAATTACCT
The DNA here is from genome assembly GCF_023898315.1 of Schistocerca nitens. Lineage (NCBI taxonomy): Eukaryota > Metazoa > Arthropoda > Insecta > Orthoptera > Acrididae > Schistocerca > Schistocerca nitens. The sequence goes on along the minus strand of NC_064614.1, from coordinate 57,311,251 downwards.
GTTTCTTGTTCTTCTGAACCGCCTGCTATTGCATCACAACACGTTCAAATATGTTTCTATACACTGATAAGGAGTGCTAACCTCATACCACAGTAGTAGAAACATGAAGCAATAACCCGTAATAGTATGTGAAGTTTGTTTTGAAGACCCCAGGTCTTGAGCCTCTGCGGAGATTATTCAGGTATTCAGGTAATTTATCTCGCCATTATTCGTGTTTCAACTGTACTGAATTTCACAGCTAATGCCTCATTGAAAGTCGTTCCAAGAAAATCGGGCGGGGTTGGGTGGAGGGTAATGCTCAAATGGTCAACATTGTCAGGAACCATATTAAGATGGCAACAAGTCTGTTTGCCGAAATACTGTAGAGAGCTTGTAACACCATAACTCTAATACTCTACTGATTTATTTTGCCTTTTGCTTTGGTTTAATGTTACATCGCTGACCTTCTGTAAATATGTTTGATTGAATAGATGACACAAAATTGTATACTCTTTTCTTTGTTTAAAACTTTAATATTGTGGCTTGAATCTATGCAGTGTAGTATATCTGTTATTTAAATTCTTTGTCCCATTTGGAGGGAACAAAACTTACTATATATATAATTCTAATTTCTGTGTGAATAATTTTTTGTAGAAATGTCAAGATGTGCAAATGTTCTGTTTTATTTAATGTGTTTGGTTGCTGTTATGTAAAATGCTGATCCTCACTTAGGGTTCTTAGTTCTTTAATATATAAGAGGTGTAGTGGTTCCCCTTGGGAACGGAACTGTGTAGCGCGCGCAAATTGTGGTTGGCCTAGGTAGAAAAGGCAGAACTGAGAGTCAGTCAGGGACGAGCTACCAAACTGTGCACTGCCATGTAAAGGTTGTATATTGTGCTGGTTCCGAGAGAGGCTTTTTCTGCTACTTTGCAATGCCTCGGGTGGATGGATAAATAGCTGGAACGATTCTGGAATTGGTATCCATCATCGCCACCAAGAAGGGACAGAGTCCAGCAATTCTGCCTGCAAATCCACCTACCAACATGCAGTTGCCACCACATTGCGTAATCACTGTATCGGAATGCTATAATAATGTACAGTGAAGGATCAGCTTACTGGGTGTGTGAGAGTGCACAAATATAAGGTAACTTATAACTGAATTTATGTACCTACCTTAATTTTTTCCTTATCATAACACATCTCAGGTTCCTCTCCGTTTGAACTAAAGTGATTACCTAGTGTCCCTACTGAAAGAGCATTAAAGACCAGTGTTTTGCTAATTAATGCCTCTTGAACATAGTAAAAAGAAAGTTAAAGTTAATGTGGCAAGAGAGTGAGTTAAAGTAAATGATGCTTACTGAAAATAATTTTCCTATTAAAACTGCTTATTAAAGTATTGTTGCTAACTTCAAAATTAAAAGTTCTTAAGACTGAGGCTTATAAAGTTTTGCTTAGTAAATTATGACATTGCTGCCTGTTGTAAGTTGCAGAAGGTGAGTCAGTATCTTGCAAATTTGTCAACATTGCGTCTCAATGTAGTAAAAGTCGTGAATTGCATTTATGGAAGGTTATATACTCGTTTGCTAAGTGTTTGTCTGTCTTGTGTATTGGAAGTGCATATTAATAGTATAACAGGATCCACAGTTTGTCTATTGTGTTAATGCTAGATAGCAAGTAATGGGAAGACCACTATCTATGATAACATTAATTTCTTTATTCAAAAGACAGTGAGAAGTAACGTGTTGATGAATTCCATATAACCTTCATTCTTAATAGAAAAGTATTTAGTTGAGAGAGACTTACCCTGTGATCAGTTCATAATTTTGCAGTGAACTACATTTATAATTTTATGTCAACTAGGAAAATGTTTGAACAATAATATTGAACCTATGTCCAATTAATGATTCTGCAGTGAATAGTAATAATAACGTTATAAAGACCATTCAGTATGAATAAGCACTGAAAGTAACAGTGCGTTTCGTTATTTGTTATATTTATGCAAATAGTTTGTGCAGCTCTAGCTATTTGTTCCCACCATAACGTTAACTTATGCAGGTGTCAGAGTTCATTGCACTCACGTGGGGTCAAGTCTAGGTTGTTTTTGTCCGTTAAAGTTACGCATACCTACTTTCTTAAACGAGAACGTTAATCTTTCCCTTGCCTAATTAGGCTGGCGACCGTTTCCTTATTCTTTAAACAGTGTAGCTAGGCAAAAATATTGTTTGTTACTGTTCAAATATTTACGTAATTCTGACTTTCATTTCCGATAAGCCACATCCGTTAGGAACAACACGGTCAACATAATAAAATTCCTCTCAGAGGGTAACACTGCTCTGTTGCTTTATACCATTATTGCTCTAACAAGATAGTTTTATTTCACGACCTGCCTCCAACTTTAAGGTTATGGTATAGCAGTAGCAGACAGAAGTGTTATAAGCCTACAACGTAAGCAGACACACCCGAGAATTCTACAAGTTAGAAATACACTGGGAAACATCAGACTGCATATCCTTTTAGCGCACCTTTTCGGAACAGGTTGATCGTGTGGATCGTTTGGTATAGTCTATATAACCATGTAGAGAGGGAGATGAGACTTGTGGCACAGAATAAGACTTACGATATAATGTTCCAGAAATAACCTAGTAGATAGTGTCGGAAGCTCCATGCGGCTTTTCGCGGATGATGCTGTAGTATACAGAGAAATTGTAGCAGTAGAAAATTGCAGCGAAATGCAGGAAGATCTGCAGCGGATAGGCATTTGGTGCCGGGAGTGGCAACTGACCCTTAACATAGACAAATGTAATGTATTGCGAATACATAGAAAGAAGGATCCTTTATTGTATGATTATATGATAGGAGAACAAATACTGGTAGCAGTTACTTCTGTAAAATATCTGGGAGTATGCGTACGGAACGGTTTGAAGTGAAATGATCATATAAAATTAATTGTTGGTAAGGTGGGTGACAGGTGAGAGTCCTTAGAAAATGTAGTCCCTCAACAAAGGAGGTGGCTTACAAAATACTCGTTCGACCTATACTTGAGTATTTCTCATCAGTGTGGGATCCTTACCAGGTCTGGTTGACAGAGGAGATAGAGAAGGTCCAAAGAAGAGCGGCGCGTTTCGTCACAGGGTTATTTAGTAAGCGTGATAGCATTACGGAGATGTTTAGCAACCTCAAGTGGCAGACTCTGCATCGTGGTGTAGCTTGCTGGCCAAGTTTCGAGAGAGTGCGTTCCTGGATGAGGTATTGAATATATTGCTTGCTCCTACTTCTACCTCCCGTGGAGATCACGAATGTAAAATTAGAGAGATTCGAGAGCGCGCGGAGGCTGTCCGGCAGTCGTTCTTCCCGCGAACAATACACAACTGCAACAGGAAAGGGAGGTAATGACAGTGGCACGTAAAGTGCCCTCCGCCACACACAGCTGGGTGGCTTGCGGTGTACAAATGTAGATGTAGATGTAAATGTAGGGGGGGGGGGGTTGTAGCACTTTAGCTACGTCTTGTATCCTCTTAAACGTGCTGTAATTTCTTGATTATGCTTACTTGTTAGCCAGTACCGTATTTGATTACCACTTGCGGCTGATATGGCGGGTGACCTCCTTAACTGCCCCCACAGATCCTGAAGGACTCGAGTCCTCGCAGGTCGCTCGCGCCGCCATAAATCCGCCTCCCTTTGTCTGGGAGGCGCCCACCGGCCTAGCTCCTGCCGCCGAGCGCTTGCTCTGCGGTTATCGGCTGACGTACAGCGCCGTACACGTCGCCCCACAAATCCTGAGGACGCCTGCCTGAATATTTCAATCCGCCGGGCCGTCGCATTGTGCGTGTCGCAGTTTTACAGGCGCAGTAAACCGCCGCCCCTGCATTCGGCGCCGAGTTACTGCCGCAGTAACTCCAGCCGGCTCTACAACCTACTCCACTCCACCCTGCACTCCTCTCAGAAGGTCATCAAGGCACGTGTCAGCCGTTTGTCTGTAAAGAAATCATACACTGCTGCTCTCCAAGATTGCCAACCCAAAAGTAATGGATACACCACACCAGTTCAAACTGACCTTACAAATGTAGTAAGCGTTATTTCTAGCATTATATAGGAATTCCACTTTAAAGACAGTTGTGGTGAGCGATACATATGTTCAAGGGACACTGCACCACTTAATTCTTGAAAGTCTCTTCAGATTTGCTGCCGGATCCCAAAATCAACTTGACTCGATATTTCGGCGATCCAGCTGGTCGCTATCTTCAGGAGAATGCTGCTTCTGCTGAGTCCCACTGAGAACTGACGCCAGGCTGTTTTTTCTTTTTTTTTCTTTATTGATTTTCAATTCCCCCCGAAGGGGGCGGGCTGGCAGCAGCTTAGTACACTGCTGTACAGCCTACAGACTTTTTTAAAAACGGAAGAAGAAAAGAAACAAGAAAAACAGGCGATAAAACGGTGACTGAAAGTGTAAAATGGCAGAAAAATGCGGAAAGGTAAAACAGAAAGCAAAGGGGTTGGCAATGTTAATAAAATACACAAGAATCAGACAAGTAACATAGTAGAAATGGCTCTGAGCACTATGGGACTTAACATCTATGGTCATCAGTCCTCTAGAACTTAGAACTACTTAAACCTAACTAACCTAAGGACAGCACACAACACCCAGCTATCACGAGGCAGAGAAAATCCCTGACCCCGCCGGGAATCGTACCCGGGAACCCGGGCGTGGGAAGCGAGAACGCTACCGCACGACCACGAGATGTGGGCTAACATAGTAGACACACAATTAAAAAACATGGCGACAGTCTGGTTTCCGTTCACAAGAAATAAAAAATCACACCCAGCGACAGTATGATGGCTGTTCGCAACACTTCCCAAAAGACGCAACACGGAACACTCACTGGAAAACACTGCACGAAAATGGCGGCACAAAGATGACACTCCCGAGCCAAAGGCAGGTGGGGGACCTGGAGGAGGGGGAAAAAACAAGGAGGGAGGAGAGTAAAAAACGAAAGGGGGGAACCAAGGAGGGAGAGGACTCTTAAGGGGGGAGAGGGGCAGGGCAGACGCGAGAGGGAATGAGAAGAGGCAGAGGAGGGAAATGCAAGAGGACTCGGGGGAGAGAAGGGGGCCAGGCTGCAAATCGACGTCCTATATAGGCCACCGTTCAGTACACGGCGCATGCGCCGCCCATCACGGTTGCTGCCCTCCAAGACAGGGAGGTGGCGCCGCTCTTAGTAGAACACTGCTGGAAACGATATATCGCACTCAGGGCCGCACCGAAGAACGTTCAGTTTTGATGCGAGATAATACAGGATTCCACATCTTTCTAAGAGGAAACCCATTGTCTCTGTTGATTAAATTATCCGCCAACCTAATTTCAATCGCCTCTTTATAGACACTGTTCCAAAAACCAGAAATTTTGGCAACTAGCACAGTTTCATCAAATTTCGTACTGTTCCCTCATTTAAGCAGTGTTCTGCTACTGCCGATTTTTCCGGCTATTGTAGCCTCGTATAACAGCAATGTACCACACACCAGTCATGAATTGCGTGAATCGAACGGCCAATGTAAGCCTTCCCACATTGACACGGAATTTTGTGTACACCGGGTTTCCTACGCCCCAGATTATCTTTCACAGAGCCCAGTAGTGCCCTAATCTTAGAAGGTGAACGAAACACACTCTTGATGTTAAAATTACTTAAAATTCGTCCAGTTTTAAACGATATGCCTCCAGCATGAGGAAGAAAGGCCACCGATCTATGTTCCTCTTCATGCATCTCCAGAGATGGTCCACTCTCCATAGCCCGATGAATCTGCTTCTCGGAGTATCCATTTTCCTTAAAAACAGCCATTAAATGTGCAAGTTCTTGGGTTAAGCTGTCAACGTCGGAAATGGCGTCCTAAGGACGCCAATGCGTTGGTGTGGTTGATGGCAACTCTTAGAATGCAGATACCGATCTGTGTGCGTCGGCTTAAGGTGACCACTGTGTCCCAAAGTACCATCAGGTTTTTTATAAACCATAACGTCTAAAAATGGAAGCATCCCATCACTTTCAACCTCCATAGTAAATATGATGCGGGGATGAAGACAGTTGAAGTGGTCCAAAAATCTATTAAGAGTATCAAATCTATGCGGCCAGACGAAAAACGTATCATCTACATATGTACAGAAGCACGTTTGTTGCAAAGCTGAAGTCTTCAGTGACATATCTTCGAAGTCCTCCATAAATATATTGGCGACTATAGGTGATAAAGGACTACCGATAGCCACTCCGTCATTCTGTTCAAAAATGTTACCGTTAAATAAAAAAATAAAAAAATACGTGGATATCCGTACATGACGACAATGCTTCATCAGCTCTTCATCCAGTTTTCCAATGATCAAACTAAGGGACTCTTCCAAAATGGCTCTGAGCACTATGGGACTTAACAGCCGTGGTCATCAGTCCCCTAGAACTTAGAACTACTTAAACCTAACTAACCTAAGGACATCACACACATCCATGCCCGAGGCAGGATTCGAAGCTGCGACCGCAGCAATCGCGCGGTTCCGGACTGCGCGCCTAGAACCGCGAGACCACCGCGGGACTCTTCCAGATGAACTCGTGTGGAAGGGGATACCACATCAAAACTCACTAATAGATCTGAAGGACTCAACTTCAGAGATCTCAATCGTCGATTAAAATCCATCGAATTGGAGATATGGTGTTCACACTTGCCAACACATGTACTGAGAACAGCTGATTAATACTTTGTCAGGTTATAAGTGAGTGCACCCAAATTACTAACAATAGGGCGTAGAGGAACCCCTTCCTTATGTAACTTAGGCAGATCATACAACCTAGACGGAACGGCAGCACCAGCGGGACTCATCAGCAGAAGCAGCATTCTCCTGAAGATAGCGAACAGTTGTATCTCCGAAATATCGAGTCAAGTTGATTTCAGTATCCGACAGCAATCCCGAAGGGACTTTCAAGACTTATTACGCCGGGAAAGCTTACGTAGTCACACCACTTAATTCTATTAAACTCTCTTAAAAAACACACATACGCACGAAGCTTCAAATTGTTGTTCGGTACATATCGTCTCCGAAACAAATCAAAATAGTTTAAATCCCCATAGGACCAGATCTTCGATGGGGTGGTGGTGGGCCTCCATTCTTGATTTTAAGACAAGTCCCGGAATTGGTAAAATACAGACCTTTCCAATTATGAATACCGTTGTCCCTCTCCCAGCTCCCTAGGAGTTTATTCTTCGGTCCTAAGACTGGCTTCATGCAAAAGTACGCCAGTGTATACTGCGCCTTCTTATGTCTGCATAACTACTGCAACCAACATCCATTTGAACTTACTGTATTCACCCTTGGCATCCCTTTGCAATTTACATCCCCACCAGACTGACGATTCTATGACCTACCAGGATGTGAGGCTACACTCCACATATATACTTTCTGAAGACACTCAACCTTTTATCAGATGTTAACAAATTCCTCTTTTTCATAAATAATTTTTTTCCTATTGCCATACTGCATTTTATACCCTTTATCCTTCGGGAGTTAGCAGTTATTTTGCTGGCCAAATAGTTACATTCACGTACTTCTTATAGTGTGTCAATTTCTAGTCTAACTACCTCAGCACTGCCTGATTTAATTCGATACATTCCATTACCTTTGTTTTACTTTTGTCGATGTTCGTCTTACAAATCTTTTCATTACACTGTCCATTCCATTCAGCTGCCCTTTGAAGTCCGCTGCTGTCTCTTACAGAACTGCTATGTCATCAGCAAACCTCAAAATTTTTACTTCTTCCCTTTGCACTTTAGTTACCCTTCAAATTTCTTCTTGGTTCCTTTACTGTTTCCTCAAATGATCCAAAACTCGAAAAGTCGTCCTTACCCGTAGGTAGGGTGGAAAAATCGTTTCTGAAGCCAAGATCGCTAAACATTATTTATTTCACGATGACTCGTTTCCACAGAGGCTTGCTATCATCTTCCAGTCATCGGAAATTTAAAGAGCATACGTATAGTGCACATGGTTGGAACACATTCCACTTATAGCGTAAGCACATCAGTTTGTCGCTAATAAGAAGATGAAATTCTAAAATATATTTAGCGCTATTCTATTTGCTGAAGTGACGTAGGTGTAAAATATCACGTCGTAAACCGACAACACCATGGTAGGAACTAGGAACTAGTATTAAGGAGGTGAAGTTCTAAAATACACATTGCGCCAGTGTATTTGCTGAGGTGACATAGGTATAGTAAACCACCAACATCATTGTGGGAACTGGGAACTAAGAACTAGTTCCTACCTTGATGTCAGTTTATGACGTGATATCTCAGTCCTGTGTCACACGAGCGAATATATTTGCGCCTAAATCGCTCCAGGCACATGCCGGGATGATTCCTTAGAAAGGACACGGCCGACTTCGTTCCACATCCTTCCGTAATCCAATGGTACTGATGACCTCGCTGTTTGGTCACCTCCCCCTGCCCCCCCCACCCAAATCAACCAACCAACCAACCAATCGACCAATCTGAATGGAAGTGCTTCAGGACCTTCTCCACGTTTCAGAGTTTGACGAGTGAGCACTAGGCTAAACAGCGAAAGCAGTCATTGAGCAAACTAGTTTCACGTGTTAGTCTGCGATATATACGAGGAACCAAGAAGAAAATGATATCCGTAATTCACAAAAGGTGGCTTAAAAAAACAGCGCCCCTTGCAAGTAGGTATTATCGTTGGCATACAGAGACAGAATAACATTGGAGATGCATTGGCCCTCATGAGACAAGGATTAATTCAAAGACTGGACTGTTTTTGTTTTGTGTTTGTTTAACATTCAATGACACAAATGTGAATTTAAAACCGCCACCAGTGTTATTTTTGCTGGAGTATCTACGAAATGAAGATTAATACAGAATTTGGCTGCACTCAAGAACACAAATACTAACGTAATCTGCTAATCCACCTCAGATCACAAGAAAAAAGCAAAAGCGACTGACTCTTAAAATTGTTTTAATTTTTCTTTTAAGTCACGGACAGCCGTAATTTCCAGTTCACAGCCCAATAGATAAGACGTAACATTGAGAATTTCTTCGGCACTTGTTCGAAATACATTTGGAGAGGAGCCTTCTGGTGACAGAAAACTGCATCTAATGAGCACTCACAGGAGGGCGCCGAAGTCAGCTGTGGACCAGCATTAATGAACATAGATGTATGTCAGTCAGTATGCAGATCGGCAGTTGGATAAGTGAGAGCATGGAGGAGTTATTCATGGAGGAAATATGTGGATATTCGATACATCTCACCATTTCTTAATTACATATTATCACTAAAAATAACACAGACACTAACTTTCTTATTCATATACTGAGGATTTTAAAATATGTATAAAGTATTATGGTTGCTGCATGGGATCTCTTCACATGTTCGATCTTAAAGATGAATGTCCGTCTTTCGAAAGTATCTTGAAATGTATAGAATTTTGCTGTCAAAGACTTCTATGTGACATTTAGGGGATGGGGAATTATCAATTTGACGGCTGAATTACCAATTTGACGGTTGCCTAATGAAGTTTGGCTTGCTGGTTGACAGCCGGCCAGGGTGGCCGCACTGTTCTAGGCACTTCAGTCTGGAACCACACGACCGCTACGGTCGAAGGTTCGAATCCTGCCTCGGGCATTGATGTGTGTGATGTCCTTAGGTTAGTGAGGTTTAAGTAGTTCTAAGTTCTAGGGGACTGATGACCTCAGATGTTAAGTCCCATAGTGCTTAGAGCCATTTGAACCATTTGGTTGATGTAGCAGGAATAGGCGAGTATTAGGTGATTTAGATCTTCCAGTTATGAATGACCATATTCGCAATATGGAGAGATTATGACTTTGATTCTGTAGAGATGTGCAAAATAACTTCGGTGTCTGTTATGCCGGAGCCAAGGTAGTCCCTGAGGGCCGACAACCCATATTACACATCACAGGACGGGGCTGTCTATGTCCAAGGCGTACCAAAAGCACCATGGTAAACACCGTCTATTTACATACAAGATAATGGAAACATACATTCCGAGCACTACTTCCTGCAGGGAGAGCTCGAGCCATGGCCTGCAGGAAGTATCACTACGCCAAAACCTGATTGGCTGCAGACAGCTATTTAGGGGCTAGAACCAGCCCTGAAGTTCAGTTCACTCCGGATGCCAACCTCATGGACTTCGACCGCTGAGGACTACGTCTTCGTCTCTGAATTGGACTTTTGCTAGTGTGTGTGTGTGTTACCACGAACCTTTGTGGAAAATTAGAAGTAAACTTTTGTTTGCCTCAATTAGGAGGCTTTTACTGGCATCGTTATGGTTACCTTTCTTTTGTTGTTCAGTCACCAACCTTGTAAATTTACATAAATAAAAGTTGTGTTGCGAAAAATTGCAAATTGTCAGTCACAAGTGTCCATTTCGCATTCTCATTGTTGGTATTGTATGTAATCTTGATAGATGTAACTTTGAATACCAGATTCTTTTGGGAATCATTGACTGAATTGAAGCCTTGCAAAGTGTTCCCCTCTCGTCATCCGAGACATTTCTCAGAATGGATGCAATTCATCAAATGCCTCTTTCGTTACAAATGGCTCTGAGCACCATCGGACTTAACTTCTGAGGTCATCAGTCCCCTAGAACTTAGAACTACTTAAACCTAACTAACCTAAGGACATCACACACATCCATGCCCGAGGCAGGATTCGAACCTGCGACCGAAGCAGTCGCGCGGTTCCAGACTGTAGTGCCTAGAACCGCTCGACCACCCTGGCCGGCTCTTTCGTTACATTCGTTACGAAGTCTGTATAAGGTAGACACACAAGGAAAAATATTTCTTCAGTGACATTACTCTTTCGCAACTGGTCACCAACTTCGTTGTCGACATATATGAGTGTATCCTGTTCGCAAATGAGTATCTTTTAAACCAAACTGGACATCTTCAACAAAATAAGCATATACACAGTCACAATACAAGAAACAAAAATAATATCCACATGTCACAGTGTAGAACAGCACTGTACCAAAAAGTGTATCACAGATAACAGTTCAGCTACATAACAGCCTACCCAGTGATTTAAAATTGCAGCAACATAAATTTTTTTTAAACATAATCTTAAGTCATTTCTAGTGGAAAAATGTTTTTACTCTGTAAAAGACTTTTTAAATTACAAAAAATAGCCTTGTAAACAATGATTATGTAATAATGGTTAAATTCAAATTGTCACTTCTCACTTGTAATTTATGATTGTTATCTGTAATTAATTTTGTCATGCTCTCTCTCTCTCTCGCTCTCTCTCTCTCTCTCTCTCTCTCTCTCTCTCTCTCTCTCTCTCTCTCTCTCTCTCTGTGTGTGTGTGTGTGTGTGTGTGTGTGTGTGTGTGTGTGTGTGTGTGTGTTCCTTTCGCAATTTTGACTTGTCCTATATTCAATGTACTGTTTAAGTATGTAATCAATCAAATGGACCAATAAATGAATAATGAATGAATGAATGACGATTCCAGAAAGCCCTTTCACCTAGAGAAGTTGCACTATTTTATATTATTCGAAACACCAGTGAATTTTCAGGTTCCAGGATTGATGCTCCAGTTAGTCAAGGGTGAATCTGTTAATATCAGAACGTCGTTGATATTATACACTGCCTAAGTGCCTCTCTTGTTGCTAGCTCCTTGGCCATAAAGCTTCTCGAATCAGGTGTAGCTTGTACACAGCACCGAAGCGTCTCAACCAACAAACCATCTTTCTCCGCCTCCTAACGCTGGCTTAACCAATACGTCAAGTCACCTTAAAAATACAATGGACGAAAGATGAATAAATCTTACTTGTTTTTGTTGAGCGTGGCGTCGATACCTGCTTTAAACGTGATTCAAAGTGATTACGTTCGTATCTTGACCGCCCATCGTATTGGATCGTCGAAACGCAGCGTGATTAGCAGTTATATGTATGTTAGCCTCTGGGTACAAGGATGGTTTATAATTAGATGTCGATCATTTTTTTAATTTCCATTTCAGTTTATCGATACTTAACTTTTACGATCCACTTGTAACAATGTTATCCCTGCGTAATTCGTAACGGTCGGCGGTACACAGGGAACATTACTCATAGTCGAATGCTCGACAATAGGAGACCCGTGAGAACGGGAGTGCTCTTATGCCTTAGATAAGTATTCTGGGTTTTGAACATTATCGATAGGATACAAATTATGCACCACGTTCATACTACGCTGAAGACCCAAAGAAACTGGTACACCTGCCTAATACCGTATAGGGCCCCAGCGAGTGCGCAGAAATGCCGCAACACGACCTGCCATGGACTCGACTAATGTCTGAACTAGTGCAGGAGGGAACTGACACCATGAATCGTGCAGGGCTTTCCATAAATTCATGAGAGTACGACGGGGTGGAGATCTCTTCTGGAAAGCATGTTGCAGGGTATCCCAGATATGCTCAATAATGTTCATGTCTGGAGAGTTGGGTGGCCAACGGAAGTGTTTAAAGTCAGAAGAGTGTTCCTAGAGCCACTCTGCAGCAATTATGGACGTGTGGGGTGTCGCATTGTCCTGCTGGAATTGCCTAAGTCCGTCGGAATACACAATGGATATGACTGGATAGAGGTAATCAGACAGGATGCTTACGTATGTGTCACCAGTCAGAGTCGTATCTAGACGCATCAGGGGTCCCGTATCACTACAACTGCAAATGCCCCACATGATTGCAGAGCCTCTACCAGCTTGAACAGTCCCCTGCTGACATGCAGGATCGACGGATTCATGAGTTTTTCTCCATGGTACCCGCTCGATACAATTTGAAACGAGACTCGTCCGACCAGGTAACATGTTTCCAGTCATCAACAGTCCAATGTCGGTGTTGACGGGCCCAGGCGAGGCATAAATCTTTCTGTCGCGCAGTCATAAAAGGCACACGAGTGGGCCTTCGGCTCCGAAACACCATATAGATGATGTTTCATTGAATGGATCGCACGCTGACACTTGTTGATGGCCCATCATTGAAATCTGCAGCAGTTTGTGGAAGGGTTGCACTTCTGTCACATTGAAAGATTCTCTTCAGTCGTCATTGGTCCGTTCCAGCAGGATCTTTTTCCGGCCCCAGCGATGTCGGAGATTAGATGTTTTATCGGGTTCCTGATATTCGCGGTACACTCATGAAATAGTCGTACGGGAAAATCCCCTCTTCATCGCTACCTCGGAGTTGCTGTGTCCCATTACACGTGCGCCGACTATAACACCACGTTCAAACTCACTTAAATCTTGATAACTTGTAGCAACAGTAACCGATCTAACAACTGCGCCAGACACTTGTCTTTTATAGGCGTTGCCGATGGCAGCGCCGTATAATGCCTTTCCATGTACCTCTGTATTTGAATACGCATGCCTTGTAATATTTCTACAAGAATTTGCTATGCTGAGATCGGGTGCTAATAGTAGAATAAAAGCGGGTTACAAGCTGTGCGCTGTCTGGGGAGGTTAACCGTGCGTTTACTGGGCAACTGTTTCAGCTGGTAACTAGTCTAGGTTTACCACATTACCAATCAGACTAACACTGATTATAATCTTTTACAGTCATACAACAACCGGTAATATATCTATATAAAAGGAGAATTTAAATAAAAAGAAAGAAATCAGTTTATATTTTATTGATTGGCGACTCCATGTTGTCTTGTGCACAACGACCAGATAACAGGTATACTTGAAAAAAGAGACAGCATTGGTCGTGACAGAAAATCGATTCTGCAATAGTAAAAATATACGACCAATGCTGTCTCTTTTTTCAAGTATACCAGTTTATATTTGCAAATTTATTTTAAGATTGTTCATTGAAATTTCAGCATATTATACGTGAGTTATAACTGAGCTGGTGCCTTTTTTACGATTGTGAAAATGTGAGATTGGAATCTTACGGAACACATAAAATATGGAGCCAAGATTGGGAGACTGGATACAACACTGCATTCATAAAACAACACACAAAGAACATTGAAACACATGCAAGAGAAAGTTAACCACAACCAACAGATTCAAATTTTCAGTCAAAGAAATTACGTTCGTAGCACAATCCTGTCCGTCATGTAATTACCACACACTGGTATACTAAATTCATATTAACTCTTTGTGAAATCTTCCCAAGAAGAATAGCTGAGGGCTACTTTGATGATTACACCACATGCTCCACGTGGTCAACTTGGTTTACAGAAAGCGTATAATTCCACAATAATTTAGATAATAAAAATAAATTAGATCGAAAAGCAAATTACAAAAGAAAAACCTCGAACTCGTTACTAACGTCTTACTGTTAACCTGACGGGTCAAGCAGTTATATAAGCACGTGGTACTGGTCTCACAAAGTACACCCCACGTGGGTTGAACATAAAGAAAAGTTGCTATATTGAAAATATTATCAAGACGAGACGTTATAATCACACAAGCATTCGCATTTAAGATTGATCTTAGTTAGAGTTACTGACCAACACGTGGTTCCACCTTACTCGCAAAGTAATCACAAAGCAACAACCGCAAAATAATCTGAATTTGACACGAGAATTACACTACGCTGCAATTTAAGATAACCTTAGATATTTTAGAGCTAAACCTGAAATCACGGTGATTAAATTCTCAGTTAGGCTGAACTTAACAAATCCATTGTCCTACGGACTTAGCAGACACTCGCTTAGCCGGAGATCTTACCATTTCAGACGCTCGCCACCGCCAGACTGCCACTGCCTACTGCTAGACTGCAACTCTCCTACTGCTGGACTGCAACTCTCTACTACTGCCCAGCGTGCTCCCTCAGAGACGCTCACAAAGACCAACGGAAGGGGCCAGAGGGGCAGCTTCCTATACCAACCTGACAAGGGACGGACCGGACCATACTAAGAATAGAAACCTCTTTGCTTTTAGGAACCGTAGCTACCTGTTCCAACGTTGGTCCTACTGTTCTCTAGCAGACAGCCTTGTCTGCTACCCTCAAGCATGCAACTACAAACGCATTTGATCATTCATCCTCTCACACAGAAGGGAAGGGGGATGACAGTATCTTATCATATACAGTATATAACAGAAAGTGGATGTAGGTTCCGTATGAGACTGTGTGACATGAATTACATATAAGAATTACATATAAACTGTGCCTTAAAGTGTAGTAGTGTGACAGATCGTTCTTGTTTACGTGTAAAAGTAACACGTTCCACTACTCAGTCTCCTCCCAGATAGTCAGAAACGCCACAGTAAATTTAGAAAAGGAATTTATGCCGTAAATGACAACAAATTTGAGAAATTAAACATGAAAGGAATCCAACAGAGACCTTTCATAACCCCAACGCTCCGGGAAAAGACTGTGCAGGGAATTTTCTAGCCATGCTAGGACATTCCCAAGCAGGCTTCTCACACCCTACTTAAACCAAAAGTGTAAAGAAAAGGCAAAAGGTCACCAGCTACTTGCTAAAACACAATAATTTCAAACATCTTTACAATCTACCAATTTCAAAGAGAAGGAAAAAAAAACACACAATCTGTGACCCCTATTTAAAAGATCGTGTAGACCTAAATGGGTCAGCAAGTAAAAACAATGGTTCCTGTGTCATTAATATGAAAACAAATTTCTGGTTGTTACCCTTATGGAGTTCACCAGTATTTGCTCATTGCAAGAGCCAACTGATCACAGGCAAATTTATGACTGTTTATTAACAAGCAAAATTTATGAAAATAGCAAAGGTGCCACAGCAATTAAAAAAGAACATGAAATAACATCAGTATTATAAAACAGAACATTACAATGTACAATCTGCAAAAGCAAAAAAAAATGATAAGAGAAAAAAACATGTTTTACAAAGTGGTTATCGCAAAAAAATTCTATATCTTATAAAACTAATACTCTGTAGAATTAACATAACTATGTGGCATTAATTTAATCACTCTACTATATTTCAGTTAGTTAGCAAACAATGAGCACTGTGTCATTATTCTGAGATGACAATTAATTATGTGACTGTTACCCTTAAGGGGTTCCTCACAAGAAATATGCCCCATGCAAAGGCTAATCGATCACAGTCCAATGAGAATGAATAGCAATCTGACTGATAAACGAAGCAATGCCACTTGAATGAATTTACGAAACAAAATATCACAAATCTAATACCTAACACAAGAACAAACATTGATCAATAAAACAGTACAATAGTCAACATCTATAACAAAACACCAATAAATAAAACACCTGCAAAATACAAGAGTCAAAGTTTAAAAAAAATATAGAACACCTGCAAAATACAAGAGTCAAAGTTTAAAAAAAATATAGAACACCTGCAAAATACAAGAGTCAGAATTTAATAAAGACCAATAAATCGAGTCCCTGCAAAACACACGAGTCAAAGTTTCTGTGACAGAAACACACGTATATGCATTGAACTAAGAACCGTGTAATCATTGTTCACTGATACACTCACTAGTTCCACTGTTCCGAGGCACAATATAAGGGGAGGGGGAGGGGGTTCGTCGCCGCAGCTGTCAGTAGGGATTTTTTGTCCATCTGTTGCGTGCAATCCCGCCGTCTCTGCCCTCTCATGAAGTTTCTCTTGGTGGTCTGTGTCACGTACATCTCGATTTGGTTCCATGTTTGTGTTGTCAAATTCGTGCGGTATCCTCGATTGACATGCCAGGTTGATATTCCTGGGCAAGGATGACACTTCAATGGCTCTTCTTTTGTGCCACCCTTAGCGACCAGAGAACATCGAACCATGATTTACTGTCGCTTGACAGTAGGCATCCGTCAGGAAATGTCGATAGGCGTCGTTGACGTCTGCAAGTTTCTTTGGACAGTACCTGTCAAAAGGCTCCTCGCCCTTTGTGTTGTTACACCGCGGCCGTCTCGTCACAGTCGCGTGCGTGAGGTGCGTTGCCAGGAGATGGATTTCCGCGCGGTGGACCGCTCGCCCATCTCAGGTCATCGCCTCGAGGAAAGGGTCGCCCGGGGCGGCCGCCCATTAGCTCCAGGTATAAGGGAAAGTGTTTGCGGCGTCCCATCTTTTGTTGTCGGCCGTGCTCCCGAAGTGGCCTGGCTGACAGCGTGTCCCGCTGGGAAACCCGCCAGTTTACAACTAGTCCGGCTGCTCCCGCTGTCTCTTAAGAGTTTTGCCGGTTCGCTTTCACGTTCTCAACTGCATTCACAGAAATTTTTCATCGTCCTTATGTGATTACACAATGTCATACATAATACCACTTTGTATTGTCTTTCACAATTTTTAAGAACAAAGTGAGACTTAATTAAATTATTATTATATTTTTTTAAATAAAAAAATTAGGTGAATCGACAATATAAAATAAAATTTAAATGACTTGACAATGTAGAAAAAATAAAAGTAAATGAATTGACACTGTAAAAATAAAAATTAAATGAAATGACAATACAATATTTAAATCCACATCACTAATGTGGTTCACTTACGTTTTAATAAATCAAGTGCTACTTATTAATTCGCTAAAATGAATAGGATTATGCCTTGTGCAAGTATAGGTCAGGACAGCATAGGGTTCACATGTTATTTACACACACACACATGCACACCTGTTGTCTATTCTACAAACTAACTACCCATAAACATGCATTACTCAAAATTCTACTTCTATCCACTACTAATTAATCCAACAAGCTACTTCAATGCTATTTCTACACCATGTATATACCACTACAACATTGTTCTAATTAGTCCTCTTCTTGACGCTCACGGCATATGTCTTGTCACATGATAAATCTGGAGAACTTTCCTTAAACATACACATTAAAAAGAACAATGGTTATTTACACGCAAAAACATTTATACCAGTTCGCACACCTGAAAAGAGACTCGCAATTATACATTTATCATACTCATATATTCACACATAAAACAGTAAGAAAATTTCATCTAAAATTACGTTATCACTAGAATTAATCACACAGATGGCTCTGAGAACGGTAAAAATGTCTGCACTATACAGGTTATACTACATTTTCTTACCCATTTTGCTGCGATTTCGTTCCTTCTTTAAGTTACCTTTCGCTTCCAAATCAGTTATGTCGCCTGTGGTGGTTATTCTGGATTCATTTCTCATGAATGGCAAAATTGTGGTCACCTCTATTCTGTAAAACGGTATCATCTTAACATATTGAACTTACAACAGACACAAAAGATTCGAATCCTCCTGTAGTTTAAATGACAAATGTTTTGCTTCATCCTCATTACCTTAAACCAAGCTTTCCTTCGGTCCCATAATCAAAATTATTTAATCATCCTCTACCTTCAAGAGGGAAACTTCCTCAGTACAAATCATATAGGCTGCAGTGCATCCCGCACCAGCGAAAACAGTAAGCTGTAATGCTCACAGCATCAGCAAAACACATAAACGTTGCTTTTCTGGGACAAGTATTAACGCAGAATAATTTTTTTTTTTTAGGCTCTGGCTCAACATCAGTGAAGACTACAAAAAGGATCCACATTTCCGTTCCATTCTCCATTTGCTGGAAAACTGCTCGTATTTGACTACCACAATAATATTTCAGAACCACGTAAATTACACAAACCACAATTCTTCTTTCACCTTGAAGGGAATCAATATACTACTTGCGAAATCCACAGACAGCACTTTACGTACTCAGCTATAAAGAACAAAAAGGACATATATCATCAATATTAACATATCATCGCATATTGGGAAGCCATTGGTTAAACAATCGTATTATCACATCCTGTTTTCAAGATTCCAAACTTACTCATTCCTTTCTCAGAGTTCTCCTATCTTAAAATATTCATACAGCACGCATACTATAGTAAGAGATCCTCATTTATACAGACAGATATAGAATAGTAATAGATAGATAGTAGCACTGAAAACAGAAAATTGGAAACAAGGCTACTAACAGCTGGGGACCTGGGTTTGCCAGACCCATAATACCCACAGATCGGATATTCCCCTGAGTTTGCATTAATTCAGCAACGATCTTGCTTCTCTCAGGAGCGACTCCATTCAATTTTTATGTTCACATTTCAATCAAACTAAATCCTAATTGCACAAGGAAAGAAAACAAATTAACAACATCACTTCAATCAATCACATAGAAAAATCTTTATCATTATTTTTACTAACATATTATTCAAAATGCATACGTCACAAATTTAAACTAATCAATTCATTCTCCTCTCTATAAACCCTATGTACTCATTTGCCATGTCGCTCATTTGTTCCGATATGGCGCCTTCTGGGCTGATCATTTGTCACTGCCGGTTTCGTTCATTTCCATTTGCTAGATTATGTCTAGGGTTGGCCGGCCGAATTTCAACATCATGTGGGGCTCCGCCTACAATCCTACTCCCACCGTGTTCATCGTAGTAACGATGCTGGTTGCCGTACCTGTTGCGTTCACGATCTTGTCCCCATCCTCTATCATTTCTGTTGTTCCACCTGTGTTCGCGACTGTTACCCCAGTTACTATACGGCCTGTCCCGATTATTGTTCCGTTCGCGTCGCGACGACCAGTCACGCCGTTGATTAGTACGACGGCCACGACTGCGATCGCGCTGCTGTGCCCTGTAATAACTTTGTGCCTGATTAGGCGGGCATTCTGCTGTATTGTATTCCAACTCTTGGAGAAGTGTTTTAAACGTTTCCACGTCCTCTTTGCATCGTCCCGCAAGAATGACGTGCCGCAAGTGCATCGGCAATTTGGTGATGCATATCCTAATTAGTTCCGCAGGCCCGTATGGGTCGTATAAAAATTGATTTGCCTGCAGCATGTGGTCGAATAGGCGTGCAGGGCTGCCGAAACCAGACTGGTTCAAATTTGGCAGCATAATTATGCCATGTTTGACCCTATCTTGTGCCGCTTCCGACCAATAGGCGGAGAGAAAGGCTTGTCGAAACTCCCGAGTGGAGTTGCAGTGACGCGCTGCCGACCTCATGCGACTTGCCGGTTCGCCTTCCAAATAGCCACACATATATTCTATCTTATGTGAACTTGCCCAGTCGGGGGGGAGACAAAACTCAAATTGCTCGAGCCATGCTCGTGGATGTATGCCTTTTTGAGAATTTCGGAATATCTCAAACTTTCTTACCGTAAGGAAATGTTTGAAATCAAATCCCCGCATTTCCTCCTGGCGAGGCCCTTGTATGTTTCTATTTGTCTCATGTCTGCCCCTTAAATTACATTCTTCCCTGTCGTCAAAATCTCTCTCGTGGACGGAGTCCCTCTCTGCACTGTTCGTACAGCTATTTTTATTGCTATTGGCGAGTTCGGAATCACACGCCATGCGGTTTTCCAGATGCGCCACGCGTTCTTGTAATTCGCCTGTTACTGCTTTGTGTCGCCTGTTCACTTCGAATTGTCCCTTCTGAAATTTAAGAAGCGAACGCACTTCTTCGGTCTCTGCGGCCGCTACCGGTGTAGTATTGTTCTCGCTTTCCATCAGCTTCATCGTGCCTACAATGTCCGCTAATGCCGCAATCTTATCATCTATTTGTCTCTTGTCCTCCGCCCCAGTCTGCTTCAATTGTTCAACCTGCTGTTCCAACGCGTGGATCGCTAAACTGTTGTCCGCTATTGTGTTGCTAACGGACGTGGGACAATGTCTCCACCTCTTGGACCCTCAAGAGTACCTGCTGGCGTTCTCTTTGGCATTCTTCCCTCAGCTCTTGGAAATTCCTAAGTAGCCGTTCTTCGCTTTCTTTAGATTCGGCCTCGCCACTTCGCTTACTCTGTTCTAAGGCTTGCAGACGGTCATCGATTTGTTCAAATGTACGGCCTAATTCTTTCATAATATCACTTTTTATTTCACTTGCCATATTGTTTATTCTTTGTGAGATATCATCCGACACTCTCTGCATCGACTTGTCGATTTTGTTTGTCTGCTGGATCAGTTTTTCGTCTATTTGTTCGCCTAGCTCACGGATCGATTTTTCGGATGATTCCTTTTGTTCTCGGAACGATTTTTCTGATGATTCTTTTTGTTCTCGGAACGATTTTTCTGATTTCTGCGTCATTTGTTCGCCTAGCTCGCGGATCGATTTTTCATATTTCTCTGCGTTTTCTTTATTTTGTTGCAATAAGGCTTTCATGAATTCTGCCAAATCAATTTGGTTAGTAGGAGGCAAACTAATTTCTGGCTCTGCTGTGAGCCCGTTCGTGCTGTTTTGCATTTCGTCTGAAGTATTCTCCATTGCATTTTCGGAACCGCCCGACGCGTTAACATTCGAAATCAAATTATCTCCTTGGACCATGTTGCTTAAGTTGTCGGACCGCTTACTTTTAGTTTGGTTACGAGTCTGCATTAGTGCAATTTACACCCAGTACGCAACACACTAATCACAATAAATGTGTCCCCCAAAAATTACGACAGTCACACGAAAGATACTCAACCTAGTACGCACTTTTTCACACGCGAAACAAATTTTTCTCTTTGATCGAAACAGTGGAATTTACAAGCGAGAGAAAAGAAAACACACATATATAGAACAAACAAATATAGAAAACAAAACAAGACAAACAACACAACGCCGCTCAACAACGCCGTGAATCTTTTGAACGTCTGCTCAGAAACAACGCAAAAGTTGTTTGAGCGCTGTAGGGAAAAAAAATTAAGATTATACAACGCTTGCAATCTAACGTTTCTGAGATTCCAGAGTCTAGCGGAATCACAGAACAGGGTCGCCATGTGTAATATTTCTACAAGAATTTGCTATGCTGAGATCGGGTGCTAATAGTAGAATAAAAGCGGGTTACAAGCTGTGCGCTGTCTGGGAAGTTTAACCGTGCATTTACTGGGCAACTGTTTCAGCTGGTAACTAGTCTAGGTTTACCTTATTACCAATCAGACTAACATTGATTATAATCTTTTACAGTCATACAACAACCGGTAATATATCTATATAAAAGGAGAATTTAAATAAAAAGAAAGAAATCAGTTTATATTTGCAAATTTATTTTAAGATTGTTCATTGAAATTTCAGCATATTATACGTGAGTTATAACTGAGCTGGTGCCTTTTTTACGATTGTGAAAATGTGAGATTGGAATCTTACGGAACACATAAAATATGGAGCCAAGATTGGGAGACTGGATACAACACTGCATTCATAAAACAACACACAAAGAACATTGAAACACATGCAAGAGAAAGTTAACCACAACCAACAGATTCAGATTTTCAGTCAAAGAAATTACGTTCGTAGCACAATCCTGTCCGTCATGTAATTACCACACACTGGTATACTAAATTCATATTAACTCTTTGTGAAATCTTCCCAAGAAGAATAGCTGAGGGCTACTTTGATGATTACACCACATGCTCCACGTGGTCAACTTGGTTTACAGAAAGCGTATAACTCCACAATAATTTAGATAATAAAAATAAATTAGATCGAAAAGCAAATTACAAAAGAAAAACCTCGAACTCGTTACTAACGTCTTACTGTTAACCTGACGGGTCAAGCAGTTATATAAGCACGTGGTACTGGTCTCACAAAGTACACCCCATGTGGGTTGAACATAAAGAAAAGTTGCTATATTGAAAATATTATCAAGACGAGACGTTATAATCACACAAGCATTCGCATTTAAGATTGATCTTAGTTAGAGTTACTGACCAACACGTGGTTCCACCTTACTCACAAAGTAATCACAAAGCAACAACCGCAAAATAATCTGAACTTGACACGAGAATTACACTACGCTGCAATTTAAGATAACCTTAGATATTTTAGAGCTAAACCTGAAATCACGGTGATTAAATTCTCAGTTAGGCTGAACTTAACAAATCCATTGTCCTACGGACTTAGCAGACACTCGCTTAGCCGGAGATCTTACCATTTCAGACGCTCGCCACCGCCAGACTGCCACTGCCTACTGCTAGACTGCAACTCTCCTACTGCTGGACTGCAACTCTCTACTACTGCCCAGCGTGCTCCCTCAGAGACGCTCACAAAGACCAACGGAAGGGGCCAGAGGGGCAGCTTCCTATACCAACCTGACAAGGGACGGACCGGACCATACTAAGAATAGAAACCTCTTTGCTTTTAGGAACCGTAGCTACCTGTTCCAACGTTGGTCCTACTGTTCTCTAGCAGACAGCCTTGTCTGCTACCCTCAAGCATGCAACTACAAACGCATTTGATCATTCATCCTCTCACACAGAAGGGTAGGGGGATGACAGTATCTTATCATATACAGTATATAACAGAAAGCGGATGTAGGTTCCGTATGAGACTGTGTGACATGAATTACATATAAGAATTACATATAAACTGTGCCTTAAAGTGTAGTAGTGTGACAGATCGTTCATGTTTACGTGTAAAAGTAACACGTTCCACTACTCAGTCTCCTCCCAGATAGTCAGAAACGCCACAGTAAATTTAGAAAAGGAATTTATGCCGTAAATGACAACAAATTTGAGAAATTAAACATGAAAGGAATCCAACAGAGACCTTTCAGCCTATACCAGTTTCTTTGGCGCTTCAGTGTACATTGCACAAAAGAATTAGAAGCTCACTTCTTCGAACCCCGTAATTCCCACCCATTGCTCCGTTTAAGTTTGAACTTTGGCTCAACGGTGCGTACCAGGTTTCTCTGTAGTTGTGCAAAAGCATGGCGCCGTGCGAAGTCATCCTCGGGCTCGACGACGCTTCGAGCACACATGGCAAAAAAAAAAAAAAAAAAAAAAAAAAAAAAAAAAAAAAAAAAAAAGTTCTGAAGTTCATGTATTATTGATGTAATATTGGCATCAAAATTCACCACAACTATGCCGAATGCCAGGGTGGACACGCCACAAGATGGGAAGGTTCTTATCCACAGTTCACCCCTTCGTTTGACGCTTCTGCGATGGAGTCTAGGGCCGCAACGCCCAACCTCGAAATTACGCCTGGAATCTCATTCAATGGACTATAATTGTCTTTAGTGATGAGTCCCACTTCGAAATGGGGCCCAATGACCAACAAAGACATGTCTGGACATGCCCCGTTCCGCGGTGGGATACCAATCTCAATGTAGCCCACCAAACTGCCCGACAACCAGAGTGATGGTCTGGGGTGCCATTTCTGATGATAACATGATCCCATTGGTTATCTTCAGTGGTACCCTTACAGCATAACGGAATGTCGACGATATTCTATTCCCCGATTTCATGGTAAGCCGGCTTGAGCTTACATTTCAGCATTACAATGCCCGCCCGTACATGGGAAAAGTTTCTACTTCTTGCCTTCGTTCTTGCCAAACCTTGCCCTGGCCAGAAAGGTTACCGGATCTCTCCCCAGCTGAGAATGTTTAGAGCATTATGAGCAGGGCCCTCCAACCAGGCCTTGATTTTGACGATCTAACGCGCCATCTCGAGGGAATTTGTCACGATATCACTCAAGAAGACATCCAAAACCATTACTAAACAAAACCAAGCAGAATAACTGCTTACGTAAAGGTCATGGGTGGATTAACGTTTTATTGACTTACTCAATTTGTAAAACTCTTTCTCTTGAATGAATCATCCAATTTTTCTGAAATTGTAATCACCTGCTTGTCTGCACATGTACACCATACCGTATCTACCGATTTCCGTCGTATTCGGATAATCGCCTCGTGGTGCGTCTTTTTTTATTTACTATTTTCTTAGAGCATTTTTTTACTTCAAATTTGGTTAAAGAAAATATCATGCTTGCTCTACTTGTGGAACGAAAGTGGTAATGGCAGGGACTTCGAAACTGTACAGTGGCCAATTCCTGGTTGGTCACGAACGTGTGACGTGTCAACAATGTTCCCACTTCAACCTATAAAAGTAGAAGAACTCATTAAATAGTCTTGAAGGAATTGGATCCTGCTTCTGAACATTTCAGTTGTACAAAAGCTTTTCCCCCCAAAACCATGAAAGCTCAAGTGAATAGTGAATTTTATTGTTGTCGAATCGCTTTATACCCTTTTGTGGTCCAGCGGCCTAAGACAGGGCTAATATGTTGCTATAAGTAACAAGTTCCGTCGCATTATCTATGTAGTATGTTATAGGTATATATTCCAAGGCAGATACTTTCCCACTGTTGAGAGATTTAGCTGATTTTCTATTCCGTGATTACTCGTCTATTTTCCCTTTCGCTGTTCTGTGTTGATGGAAAGGAGTAGTCGTATTACGGTCTTCCGTAACGATACACTTTCGGAAGATTGAATTCAGTATTTCTGCCTTCTGTCGCCTATTATTTCGGTGCCACTATGGTTTCGGATGAAATGAATAGATTATTTCGGTCCGTTACCAAAATGTCTTATGATAATATTTACACCAGTTTGTAGTAGATGTTGTTCTTTTTTATGAAGGCATCCTTTCATTGTTTCTCCAACTGTAACGCCCACGAAGTTTTGTTTTCTACTTTATTTTGTTTGTCAATATGTGGCCATTATACAGCGAGAAAAATTAGCAGTCCTTGCCGTAATTTCCACAAAATGATATTTGAATATAGTAGTCCGAATGCTCGCATGTTTTGCGAATTTGATTACAAGGAGGACAATTATCTCGTGACGAGCAAAAGACAAAAACGACGATTTTTTTGTCGTCTTCAATAATTGCTACGTGGTATGAACTTGGACGAGGACTCGAAACCACCACACCACCATTCTAAAACTTCTAATCGTTTAAAATTCATGGTGAAACCTTCAGCTGTCACTTATTTTGCACAGTTTGCTACTAGTTTCACTCAATGACCATTCCGAAGCTTAACTAGGATGTAACTTTCCTGCCCTTTATGCCGGCTAAGCTTGATAACTGTCATTAACCTAAACTAGTAGCGAATTGAGCGAAGTAAATGACATCTCAAGGTTTCACCATGAATTTTAACAATTATTTGGCGGCTGAATATCCCTACTTACAAACAGACGTAACTCCGAATCAGCCCGTAATGCTAATGTGCTTGCATTGCCCGCCAAATGTTTCGTAGCATCGAATGTTGCACTGATACAGTCTAACGTAAACAGACATGTGTGTACTTGCTGCAGTAGTGAACTGACGTAGCGTACAGTTCCACCAGTTTCCGCGTTCTCGTCTGGAACGCCGTATTTTCCGAGAGATCTGCTTTCTCTCTTGTTCTCGGAATGAACGCACGACAATTTTTCTTCGTTACTTCACGTCATTCATTGCTGTAAAATTCCCCAGCGTATGAGCCATCGCTTTTCTAGTTTGCTCAGCGCAGACTTTTTCCCTTTTGAGTATTGTGGCTGCGTCGTCCCTGTCGTTCTCTGGGCCTTTTTAGTCTAGTTCTTCAGAGCTTCGGAATTCTACGCGCAGTACGTGGTGCAGGTTTCCTCTCATTGCAACATACTGTCGGCCGTTGTTCACAGTTCATGAGCAGAACGATGTTTATGCGCATTACCGATATTTTAGTTACTCTGTACCCTCGCACATTTAGGGAACAAGCTTTTTTGGTTTGTGTTTTGGAATATAGCGAACGCTTGTTAAAATCATGCTTTAGTGAAATGGAAATTTCTGGTTCGCACGCGGTTACTTCAACTGAGAAAGTGTTTGGTGGTTAAACAAAGCAGATGATTACAGGCTGGTATGACAGTGACGTTCCCACTGAACTTACGTTGGATATGACTCTGTTTTCTTTTTTCTTTAGGTAGGTCCCAAAATTTAAGTGGCTGATACAATCTTGAAACTAAAAAGAAAACAGTAGAAGTTTATAAAAATATTTGCAATTCGTGACATGAAAATTAAGCTACAATGTCACGTAGGAACATAGCGTAAAAGTCTAACTCTTAACAGCTTGACTATAACGCTTCAGTTTCTGCAGTTAATACACACATCAAAAAAAGTTTTACATCACCCCAGTTCCCAGAAATCCTGAAGATGGCTGTTGACTGTGGAAATTGCATCACAGACACAGTCCTTTTGACTGTTCAGAGATGCCATTAAACCTGCCCAAAGATGTAAACAACCACGCATGAGCAGCGCCTGTTAGACGGAGAGAGCCTGACAGCCGATCAGTTCCAGTCAGCCGGCCAGTGTGGCCGAGCGGTTCTAGGCGCTACAGTCTGGAACCGCGCGAACATAACGGTCGCAGGCTCGAATCCTGCCTCGGGCATGGATGTGCGTGATGTCCTTAGGTTAATTAGGTTTAAGTAGTTAGTTCCAGTCATTCCACCAGGAAAGAGGTATACGGCTCGTGTTGTTTGTAGTTCAACCACTCACAGACGGTCAATACCGCGGTTCGATCGTGTCCACATTGTTAGTTTGTGCAGGGAAGGGCTCTCAACAAGGGAAGTGTCCAGACGTTTCGGAGTGCACCAAAGCGATGTTGTTCGGACGTGGAGGAGATAAAGAGGAACTGTCGATCTCATGCCTCGCTCAGGCCGCCCAAGGGCTACGACTGCAGTGGATTACCGCTACCTACGGATTATGGCTCGAAGGAACAATGACAGCAACGCCACCATGTTGAATAATGCCTTTCGTGCAGCCACAGGGCGTCGCGTTACTACTCGAACTGTGCGGAATAGGCTGCATGAGTCGCAACTTCACTCCCGACGTCCATGGCGAGATCCATCTTTTCCACCACGACACCATGCAGCGCGTGCAGAGATGGGCCCAATAACATGCCGAATGGACCCCTCCGGATTGGCATCATGTTCTCTTCGCCGATGAGTGTCGCATATGCCTTCAACCAGGCAATCGTCGGAGACGTGTTTGGAGGCAACCAGGTCAGGCTGAACGCCTTAGACACACTGTCCAGCGAGTGCAGCAAGGTGGAGGTTCCCTGATGTTTTGGGGTGGCATTATTTGGGGCCGACATACGCCGCTGGAAGTCATGGAAGGAGCCGTAACGGCTGTACGATACGTGAATACCATCCTCCGATTGATAGTGGAACCATATCGGCAGCATATTGTCGAGACATTCGTCTTCATGGACGACAATTCGCGCCCCCAACGTGCACATCTTGTGAATGACTTCCTTCGGTATAGCGACATCGCTCGACTAGAGTGGTAAGCATGTTCTTCAGACATGAACCCTACCGAACATGGCTGGAGCAGATTGAAAAGTGCTGTTTATGGACGACGTGATCCACCAACCACTCTGAGGGATCTACGCGCAATCGCCGTTGAGGAGTGAGACAGTCTGGCCCAAGAGTGTCGTGATGAACTTGTGGATAGTACCCCACGACGAATACAGGCATGCATCAATGCAAGAGGACGTGCTACTGGGTTTTAGATGTACCGGTGTGTACAGCAATCTGGACCACCAACTCTGAAGATCTCGCTTTATGGTGGTACAACATGCAATGTGTGGGTTTCATGAGCAATAAAAAGGGCGGAAATAATATATATGTCCATCTCTATTCCAATTTTCTGTACAGGTTTCGGAACTCTCGGACCCGAGGTGTTGCAAAACATTTTTGATGTGTTTTATACATAATAGATAGTCAGACTCACTTGTCTGCAGGGTCACCGTAATTAATAACTTGTTCTTCGAATCTTGAACTGGATATGATGAAATATTAAATTACGTTTAATACTCCCTTTGTCAGAAAAGTTCCAGGACAGATTGTTTTTAAAAAATAGGAAATTGCACTTACCAATTAATGATCCTAGCTCCCATCAAAATAGTCCCCTTGTACAGGTGCCAATGTTTCTGGAGATCTTGGAAGCATACAGGGAAATTTTCAACTGCTATTCTTGTAAGCTCATTTGTCACATACGTTGAATGTCTGCGATATCTTGATAAAACTTTCCTTTCAGTCGCCTTTTCACTCAATGGAAAGAAGAAAAAATCGCAAAGCGAGAGGGCCGACGAATATGGTGGGGATCTGGGATGGCAATAACAGAATGTCTGTCCAGATACTCGGTAACAGATAAAGCAGTATTGGCTCTTGCATTGTCATGTATTAAGAACAAGCCCTAAGAATGCCACAAAACTGGACGGCGATGTCGAAGTGCTTAACGCTCACGTTTCAAGACTTCGATGTGAAGAGTGTGGTTCACTGTTTGAACTGGAGGAACATACTCACAGCGAGCTAATCCTCTACTATAAAAGAATGCGCTCAACATTCTGTTTGTTCTCAAAGGCAAGGCTGTCGGTTGAATTTTTCGTGGCTGGTGATCCAGGACTCCGTCATTCAACACTTTGATGCTTCGTGTGAGAGTCGGACTGGTAACAGCAGTTTTCATCCCCGGCAATAATCTTTGATAGAAATATAGGATCACGTGTGGCTCTATCCACTAGTCCAGCAGAAATTCTTCGTCTTACCTCTTTCTTTTTGTCTTTTAATGTGTGAGGATGAGTTTTGCATTAACTTTCCTTTTCCCTAAATCTTTGTCTATAATCTTACGACATACATCACGATTCGAATTAAGTTCTTCCGATATCGCACACTCAGTTGCATGACAGTCTTCTTGCGACAACTGCCTTACAAACTCCACGTTTACA
The DNA here is from genome assembly GCF_023898315.1 of Schistocerca nitens. Lineage (NCBI taxonomy): Eukaryota > Metazoa > Arthropoda > Insecta > Orthoptera > Acrididae > Schistocerca > Schistocerca nitens. The sequence goes on along the minus strand of NC_064614.1, from coordinate 57,281,845 downwards.
TCGGTGTGTGCTGTAGACGGGCGGCCAGCTTTTTGTTTCGTCATTCACTGAATCTCTACCTTCACGAAACCTTTTGTACCACTCGAAAACATGACTTCTTCAAAGCGTCGCCTGCATATGCTTGCTTAATCATTGTCCACGTTTCAGTAAGGATTTTCCGAGCTGAACGTGGAACTTTATGTTCACTCTTTGCTCACAATCAGGAACCAATGGATTTAAAATGAGCAAAAAGTCATTTTGGTATCCCAAGTCTATTGTGGAAAGAACTAAGATATTGCTGTCTTCGTCAGTAAACACTACGTCACATAATGACCCCAACTCAGGAAAGAAAAGTTTGAGGGTGCTCAAAACAAGAACAAATGATCCATTGAACATATGTCATGGATTGCGTTATCACTGAGTTACGTGCCACTGTGTTACATGACCTTGAATAGCCATGTCACAAAAGAGATTGTCAAAATGTGTCTTTCGAGATGAGGTGCAGTACACAGTGCGTTCAACATGGACCGGACAATCCGTTTCATGACGCCCAGGTCCTATCTTACAATGACACTAGTTGTGGGGATATGCTCTTCCTGGTCGTTGTCATTAACGGGAGTAGCGTACAACACACTTTCCCGGTGTGTCTATCAAACTTTCAGTTAATTAAAATCTGGAGACTGGATGGCGCAACCAACTGGACTTTAAAACCTGCTGGAAAGTGCTGTTCAAAAATAGACCACTACTGAAATACTCTGAGGGGTCACGAAGCGATGAGTTACTGCAGTACATGCGTAGTTGTAAGTCAATACCGGTAAAAACGGACCAGTGAATTGCTGCAGAAGCCTCTCGGCTGATATTCCAGGTCACAAAAGTCATTAAATGGTGCAGCAGACATCACACTTTTGATGTATCCTTAGAAGAAAAGTCCAGGTGATTTAGGTCAGTAAACCAGGAAGGCCAATGTAATGGACCACGACACTTGGTCCTCCTTATCGGGATTTGTCCAGAACACATCCAAACTGAAATGAGCTGAGGTCACATCACACAACTCTCACCGTATCCCTTACGGAGGACGAGTACATTAGCCCATTCAGTCATTTGAGTGGCATGCACGTTCTGGAACAGATCAAGCATTCTTCTTGGGTCTCTTCACTAACATTATCTCATGTAGAACGGATCTACTTTTTCAGGATTTGGGAAATTTTGTTTTATTATTTGTCGTCAAGTTAACCTTAGGGAAGGAAGTCGTATGTGTCATCTGTCGGTGAATCGTGTAAACTTTCTTTCGTGTGTGTGTTTGTAAGATAACTTTTTCCGCTACCAGTCTCGATTTCTTTTAAGTTTATTTTTGTAATATGTTTTTCGGCAAACGATTCCCATTTTCAAGAGAGTTTCTCGTGTGCTGTTCCGTTTATTCGTGATTGTATAAAATATAAATAAAAAAAAAGTCATCACTGGTAGCGCGCGGGCCCAATGTTTTTACACTCGCAGGCTTACGCCAGACGCTTCTAATTGCTAAAATCAGCTTTGTTGTGTACGTCATCGTATTTCAATTGTTTGTGTATATCATCCTCTCCGAGCCTGAATCTGGGGGAGAGCCCAGTAGTACCTAAATGAACGTGGGAAACTACCTAAAAACCACACTCAGCTCTCTGAGTCAGAATCTGGGGGCCAGCCCCGTATTACCTAAATCAACGAGGGAAACCACCTAAAGCCACATTCACGGTGATCAGCGTACCAGACCATGCTCGTTAAACCGCGAGCGTAATCGATCCGGATGTGGGTCACCTTCCTGTGTCACAAATTAGCGCGCTGAGTGTTACGCTGTAAGAGCAGGTCCATACCCTGATCCAGGGGTCACGAATAATACACAGTGAATGACAGATTCTTAACACCTACTAATGAGTGAGTATGATGTAAGGGTAGATTCTATGTCCATAGGTCCCCTCGACCATTAGCAACATGTTGCGGTAACGATATATGGTTCCACATTTTATGTAGCGTCTGTGTCTCACTTCTAAGCTATCGTAGGTGGTATGAAGATGGTGCATGGTCTTTGTGCGTAGTAGTGTTTTCCTCCGGAGTTCCTAATTACATTCTAATGTATACACCTGAGCCCTTTGATATTTAAAGATAATGCTGAAACATTGTCGTCAGTAACGGAGTGTAAGATCTCCAAAAGCTGTATGATCGAAATGTCTCAACTCATCCATCTCAAATAGTTATGGCGAAACAGAGGAAAGGAGAAAATGTAAACGTATTCAAAAGAAGAAAGACCAGGACAGATGAATACCATGCCGTACTTCATCTGAAAGCCCCGTTGTGTTTATCGGTTGCAAAACAAAAAGACCTGCTGGTGATGTCGCCATTTCTTCTTCAACATCACAGGCAGTTTCAGTGTAAACTTTGAACATCTGATCCTAATAAATGGACTTGTGTAAGAAAACGAAGTCAGTACCGAGAGATATTCGCCTGAATTTAATTTTGTTCTCTCTAAAAGATGTAAAAGAAATGTGAAATTATTATTTGTTTGTTGTGGTCTTCAGTCCTGAGACTGGTTTGATGCAGCTCTCCATGCTACTCTATCCTGTGCAAGCTTCTTCATCTCTGAGTAACTACTGAAACCTACATCCTTTTGAATCTGCTTAGTGTATGTTACAAAGCGAAATGTAGTGCTCCTTTTCTCTCCAATTCTCTTCAATACATCCTCATTAGTTATGTGATCTACCCATCTAATCTTCAGCATTCTTCTGAAGCACCACATTTCAAAAGCTTCTATTCTCTTCTTGTCCAAACTATTTATCGTCCATGTTTCACTTCCATAAAGGCTACACTCCATACAAATACTTGCAGAAACGACTTCCTGACACTTAAATCTATACTCAATGTTAACAAATTTCTCTTCTTCAGAAACGCTTTCCTTGCCATTGCCAGTCTACATTTTATATCCTCTCTACTTCGACCATCATCAGTTATTTTGCTCCCCAAATAGCAAAACTCCGTTACTACTTTAAGTGTCTCATTTCCTAATCTAATTCCTCAGCATCATCCGACTTAATTCGACTACATTCCATTATCTTCGTTTTGCTTTTGTTGATGTTCATCTTATATCCTCCTTTCAAGACACTATCCATTCCGTTCAACTGCTCTTCCAAGTCCTTTGCTGCCTCTGACAGAATTACAATGTCCTCGGCGAACCTCAAAGTTTTTATTTCTTCTCCATGGATGTCAATACCTACTCCAAATTTTTCTTTTGTTTCCTTCACTGCTTGCTCAATATACAGATTGAGAGGCTACAACCCTGTCTCACTCCTTTCCCAACCACTGCTTCCCTTTCGTGTCCCTCGACTCTTATAACTGCCATCTGGTTTCTGTACAAATTGTAAATAGCCTTTCGCTCCCTGTATTTTAACCCTGCCACCTTCAGAATTTGAAAGAAGGTATTCGAAGAACATTGTCAAAAACTTTCTTTTAAGTCTACAAATGCTAGAAACGTTGGTTTGCCTTTCCTTAATCTAGCTTTTAAGATAAGTCGTAGGATCAGTATTGCCTCACGTGTTCCGATATTTCTATGGAATCCAAACTGATCTTTCACAATGTCGGCTTCTACTAGTTTTTCCATTCGTCTGTACAGAATTCGCGTTAGTATTTTGCAGCCGTGACTTATTAAACTGATTGTTCGGTAATTTTCACATCTGTCAGCACCTGCTTTCTTTGGGATTGGAATTATTATATTCTTCTTGCAGTCTGAGGGTATTTCGCCTGTCTCATACATCTTGCTCACCAGATGGTAGAGTTTAGTCAGGAATGGTTCTCCCAAGGCAGTCAGTAGTTCCAATGGAATGTTGTCTACTCCGGGGGCCTTGTTTCGACTCAGGTCTTTCAGTGCTCTGTCAAACTCTTCACGCAGTATCGTATCTCCCATTTCATCTTCATCTACATCCTCTTCCATTTCCATAATATTGTCCTCAAGTACATCGCCCTTGTATAGACCCTCTATATACTCCTTCCACCTTTCTGCTTTCGCTTCTTTGCTTAGAACTGGGTTTCCATCTGAGCTCTTGATGTTCATACAAGTGGTTCTCTTATCTCCAAAGGTCTCTTTAATTTTCCTGTAGGCAGTATCTATCTTACCCCTAGTGAGAAAAGCCTCTACATCCTTACATTTGTCCTCTAGCCATCCCTGCTTAGCCATTTTGCACTTCCTGTCGATCTCATTTTCGAGACGTTTGTATTCCTTTTTGCCTGCTTCGTTTACTGCATTTTTATATTTTCTCCTTTCATCCAATAAGTTCAATATTTCTTCTGTTATCCAAGGATTTCTAGTAGCCCTCGCTTTTTACCTACTTGATCCTCTGCTGCCTTCACTACTTCATCCCTCAAAGCTACCCATTCTTCTTCTACTGTATTTCTTTCCCCCATTCCTGTCAATTGTTCCCTTATGCTATTAACATTTATCTGCTGTATTTCTTTACTTATGTTACCACAAATAAAATGTATTACTTGTGTATTAATGGCACTTACAAAATTTCTTATTGGCTCTTAGACCGTTCTTAATAAATTATTTATTATATAATTTGCCTGTTTTTGCATGCTGAGGTGGGGAGCATATTCTGTAGTAACAGAATATCTTCTCAAATTCTTTCTCGATACAAATAAATTATGTACAGAAAGAGATACATTGCCTTTGATATTCCTGAAAAATGTGAGATTTGGCACTTAGAACATAGTCCACTTCCACTCTTCACACATTCAAAGGAACGGTTAGGCATGATTTGATCCAAGAAATCACTCACCTAGTATGTTTCGTATAAACGTTTACAACAGAAGCTGTTACATGACAGTGAAACGTGGACCCTGGTAAAAGCGGACAGGAAAGTACCGGGAGCGTATCTCAGTGTGGTGGCTGGTGACGTTGCGTAAAACACGGCGCCTTGTGCCGGGCGCCGCGTGATGTGAGAGGCGCCTAGCGGCCCGACCAGACTGCCTTATATGGAGGGAGACCCGGCGGCCGGCCAGGGCTGCACACAGCACGCACCGTGCCGTCCACCTGCGCTCCCGAGTCCCGAGTACAGCAGGCCGCATCGCAGTTTCTGGCAATTAGTTTGTTGCTCATCTCCACATTTTCGCGTCGCTGTGGATTACGAACTGAATTCCGGACGTGCTGTCGCAGGGATCCTGTTTCTTCACCTGCTACTTCGGACTACGTCTTTCGCCAGTACTCCAAGTCAGCCTATTACTCGCTCCGTTCTTTTAAGCACGCAGAGCGCGCCACTGCGCACGCGGCCACAGATACACGAGCGCCGTAGATGTCGTTCCGCGCCAAAGAAACATGGGGCTGTCGTGACGTCACAAACTTGAGGCTGACGTCCGCCATGTCAGTTGCCCCAAACATTTACTTTTACTGCAAGTGGTTTGATCAAAAATGTCAGTATGCGTCATTTACTGATGTACTAGTCATTCTAATTATAGTCTTAGGTGCAAATGAATCACGAGAAAATGGTTCAAATGGCTCTGAGCACTATGGGACTTAACATCTTAGGTCATCAGTCCCCTAGAACTTAGAACTACTTAAACCTAACTAACCTAAGGACATCACACACATCCATGCCCGAGGCAGGATTCGAACCTGCGACCGTAGCAGTCCCACGGTTCAGGACTGCAGCGTCTAGAACCGCACGGCCACAGCGGCCGGCAATGAATCACATTTCATTGTTAAAAAAATGTCCAAATGTGTGTGCAATCTTATGGGACTTAGCTGCTCAGCCCTAAGCTTACACACTACTTAACCTTCATTATCCTAAGGACAAAAACACACACACACACACCCATGCCCGAGGGAGGACTCGAACCTCCACCGGACCAGCCCCACAGTCCCTGACTGCAGCCCCCCAGACCGCCCGGCTAATCCCGCGTGGCACATTTCATTCATAAATGTTATTTTTTCCACCGTGTACAAACTCTAGGGCCTGATCGACGAATGTATACGGAGCAAAACAAGATCTAACGAACTTATGTCAGGAAATGCTTGGTTTCCATGTTAGAGACAATTTATTCAATGATCAATCATACTTTGTTACGGAGACTGCACCACCCGGGGTAGCCGTGCGGTCTAGGGCGCCTTGTCAGGGTTCGCGCGGGCACCCGCGTCGGAGGTTCGAGTCCTCCCTTGGGCATGAGCGTGTGTGTGTTGCGTTAACGAACGTTAGTCTAAGTTACGATTCAGCAGAGTGTAAGCCAAGGGACCGATGACCTCAGCAGTTTGGTTCCATAGTACTTAACACAAATTTCCAAATTTACGGGGACTGCATTCTGTCACCCGCTGTATCATGGAGCCACAGTTGCAGCATGCATGGTTTCCTCCTAGAGGGTGATACTGTTGAAACTGGTTCTGAGCACTATGGGAATTAACATCTGAGGTCATCAGTCCCCTAGAACTTAGAACTACTGCAACCTAACTAACCTAAGGACGTCACACACATCCATGCCCGAGGCAGGATTTGAAACTGCGACCGTAGCGGTCGGGCGGTTCCACACTGAAGCGCCTAGAACCGCTCGGCCACAACGGCCAGCGCTGGTACTGTTCCTCATACGTTATGCCCTAGCACTCTCTCCTGCCGTAGTAATTGGTAATATTGTGTCCGATTCACTTCTCTTGCTGACTCACCATGTTGTGGATGTGACCCAGCGTTGTACACAACGTTTCCGTATTCAAATCGAGAGCTTGCCGACTTGGTGTTTACTTACGGAAAGGCAAATGGCAGCGGGCGGCGGGCGGCAAGGTAGTAAAAATGGTTCAAATGGCTCTGAGCACTATGGGACTTAACGTCTATGGTCATCAGTCCCCTAGAACTTAGAACTACTTAAACCTAACTAACCTAAGAACAGCACACAACACCCAGTCATCACGAGGCAGAGAAAATCCCTGACCCCGCCGGGAATCGAACCCGGGAACTGGGCGTGGGGCAAGATAGTATCAGGAGACCTATAGACCTATCCCCGCCGACAACAACCATAGCATTGAAATCGTTCAAATGGCTCTGAGCACTGTGGGATTTAACACCTGAGGTCATCAGTCCTCTAAAACTTAGAACTAATTAAACCTAACCAACCTAAGGACATCACACACATCTATGCCCGAGGCAGGATTCGAACCTTTGACCTTAGCGGTCCCAAAGCTCACGACTGAAGCGCCTAGAACCGCTCGGCCAACCATAGCATCCATAGAATTCAATGTTTGCGAAGTGTTTCGTTGTTTGTCGGAGGCAGGAAATCATGAAGAACTTACCCGAAATCTTCGGACACTAGACTTGGAGAAAAATGTCACTAACACTGTGGAGAAACCGCCGTGTCAGTACCACGCAGTTGGCCAGCCAGTACAGACTAAGACAGAAGACCGTGTGGAACATTCTCCATGACAATTGTTACTACCCTTATCACTTACAGCGTGCGCAGGGCTTACTAGCGACAGATTTTCCACATCTGGAGCGGTTTGTCACTGGTTTCTTCACCAGGCGACCACGATTTGTGTCATCCATCCTATTCACAGATGAGGCCACCTTTAGACGGAATGGTATCCTCAACTTGCATAACAGTCTAGTGTGGGGCACTATGCAGAACTCCCATGGTATGATAACAGCGAATCATCAACATCGGTGTAACCGGAAACACAGGGCCAGGATAAGTGGCGTACTATTTTGAGACCAGTCTTCCTTCCGCGTCGCGGGTGACTTTGCCTCCTGCCATCTATGAGTCTAAGGGTTACGTGATTGCTACATAGTGGTGCTCCAGTCCACTCCGCCGTTAACATCCGGACGCATCTCAGTCGTGTCTTCCCTGATCGATGGACCAGACGGGGGAGTCCAGTTGCATGGCCTGCTCGTTCACCGGATCTCAACCCGTGCGACTTCTCGTTATGGGCCATCTCAAAAGTATCGTGTTTTCAGAGCCCATTCCAGGCGAGGAGACAATGGAGCAGCGTATTCATGCTGCCTTTGACACTGTTCGGATGTAACCTGGCCGATGTGAACATTTGAGACAGAACATGCTAAGGCGCTACAGTCATGGAATGTGCCGCTGGTCCCGGCGGAGGTTCGAGTCCTCCCTCGGGCATGAGTGTGTGTGTTTGTCCTTAGAATAATTTAGGTTAAGTAGTGTGTAAGCTTAGGGACTGATGACCTTAGCAGTTAAGTCACATAAGATTTCACACACATTTGAACATTTTTGAGAACATGCTACGGAACGTACACGCATGCGAAGAGCCACCTGGAAACCATTTTCAGCACATACTGTAGCTATGGCTGCATGGTACAGCGAGTATTAGCCCGCTGTCTCTATAACAAGGTATGACTGAATAAATGGTTTCTAGTATGGAAACAATGCTTTTTCGGGCGAAAGTTCATTAGACAATTTTCGTTCCATATCCTCTCATCGATCAATCCCTAGAGTTTGTACACGGTACAAAAATCACCCTGTATACGTTTAATGTGGCGGGTTTATTTCTGTTATTTGACTTTGGGCTTCCTGTCAGTCCAACTCGAAAGTTTACTGGGTGAACGTTGTGAGAAGGAAAGATAGTGAATTATGGTCTTAGCATTTTCAGAAAGAGTACGTAGATCGAGCGCTAGTTTCGACAAACCGCTTTAAGGAAAGTGCTGTATTACGAAAGTAGCCTTTTCATATCACAGTCTTATCTTTTTGGTAATTCAAAACGTATATAAAAAAGAATGTTGCATAACGAGGCCAGATCAGTCGTGTTACCGAATTAAATGTAGTGCAATGTCTGAAAGCGGCGCCTACAGATAAGGTTTATTGCTTGAAAGGAATTGCACCACCTGATGCACACTGTAAAGTAGATGCATACGTTGAAAGGAAAAATATTGAACTAAATCATTCACATCCTCTCCGCGGCCGCTAACTATGAATACATATATGTCGTGTCTGTTCCTACCAACACGCCCGAAAGAACAAACACCACGTATACAATTAAGGCGAGGTTGGCCTATGATCTTTCAGTTCAGATTCACAGACGCTCGAACTCTTACGGGAGTCGGCGAATCGCCGCGAGTAATGAGGATAATGGGCAGGGGCACTACGTTGATCTGACGGGAGGCATGCTACGGTAGACGGCGCAGTATCGGAGGCCACTGTGTCCGCTTCACTTAGTAGTCAGAGCATCTGGCTAGCGAACAGGAGACCCGGGTTCGAGTTCCGATCCGGCACATATTTTCAACTTTCCCCAGATCAGATGTTGATAAATCTAGGAACAAACTTGTCAGATGGGGACTTGCTAAAGTACAGAGGCAAACCGAATGCGGAGAGGAACATATAATGCATAACCTGTGACACTTCTCACGCCGGCTTCAGTAATCTAGTGACAGAGAGCTAATGAAAACTGAAGATGGTGCAGTTGCTGTTGCACACTTCTCGCCGAAGATCATTTAGTTCATTACGTAAGCTATGTAAATTCTACACTACTGGCCATTAAAATTGCTACACCACGAAGATGACGTGCTACAGACGCGAAATTTAACTGACAGGAAGAAGATGCTATGATATGCAAATGAGTAGCTTTTCAGAGCATTCACACAAGGTTGGCGCCGGTGGCGACACCTACGAGGGTAATACGAAACGCCGTACTGGATCCCAACGGCCTCGTATCACTAGCAGTCGAGATAACAGGCGTCATATCCGCATGGCTGTAACGGATCGTGCAGCCACGTCTCGATCATTGAGTCAACAGATGGAGACGTTTACAAGACAACAACCATCTGCACGAACAGTTCTACGACGTTTGCAGCAGCATGGACTATCAGCTCGGAGACCATGGCTGCGGTTACCCTTGACGCTGCATCACAGGCAGGAGCGACTGCGATGGTGTACTCAACGACGAACCTGGGTGCACGAATGGCAAAACGTCATTTTTTCGGATGAATCCAGGTTCTGTTTACGGTATCATGATGGCCGCATCCGTGTTTGGCGACATCGCGGTGAACGCACATTGGAAGCGTGTATTCGTCATCGGCATACTGGCATATCACCCGTCGTGATGGTATGGGGTGCCATTGGTTACACGTCTCGGTCACCTTTTGTTCGCATTGACGGCACTCTGAACAGTGTACGTTACATTTCAGATGTGTTACGACCCGTGGCTCTACCCTTCATTCGATGCCTGCGAAACCCTACATTTCAGCAGGATAATGCACGACCGCATGTTGCAGGTCCTGTACGGGCCTTTCTGGATACAGAAAATGTTCAAGTGGTACCCTGGCCAGCACATTCTCCAGATCTCTCACCAACTGAAAACGTCTGGTCAATGTTGGCCGAGCAGCTGGCTCGTTACAATACGCTAGTCACTACTCTTGATGAACTGTGGTATCGCGTTGAAGCCGCATGGGCAGCTGTACCTGTACACACCATCCAAGCACTGTTCGACTCAATGCCCAGGCGTATCAAAGCCGTTATTACGGCGAGACGTGGTTGTTCTGGGTACTGATTTCTCAGGATCTATGCACCCAAATTGCGTGAAAATGTAATCATATCAGTTCTAGTATGATGTATTTGTCCAATGAATACCCGTTTATCATCTGCATTTCTCCTTGGTGTAGCGATTTTAATGGCCAGTAGTGTAACTGAGATTAAGATAAGGATCGCAGCGGCAAATACAGCATACTTTGGCTTACGGGACGTGCTATGCATTAGAGCTATTTCGAGAATGTATAAAATCAGACTGTTACAGTGTATACTTCTCCCAGTAGCCCTGTAAGACTCTGAAACATTTACATTAAGAAAAACGAACAAAAACTGCTAGCATTCGAGACATTAAGAAAAATATCTCAGCCCAACCGGGATATCCAGTCACAGGACTGAAGGATATTAAAGAACCAGGAACTGCCAGATCTGTACTCACAGCCTGATATCGTCCGAAACATGAAGAAAAGAAGAGTGATGTGGGCAGGCCATGTAATTGGGATGGAAGACTACAACGAGTTGCGTTCTCACGGTCTATGGTAGGTAGAATGAGCCGAGGGAGACTATGGAAAAGATGATGCGAGATAGCGACAGGGATATGGAGGCGATGGTACTGAGAAACGGAGAATGAACTACAAAGCCAGGAACAGAAATGACAGGTGGTTTGAATGTAGAGAACGCATATGGTCTCCCCGGCCAAGGTGACAGTTTAGAAGAAGAAGTTGTTTTAGTAGTGTCCCTTAATATTTTACAGTCATATGATGTAGAGTTTTGTACGGCTTCTGACTCGAGTAAAATAAAATTCTTTGGTTTTAAATCTGATTATTCTAGTCTTCTCTCCGGGACCAACGTAAGCGTACGGGTTTTAGGCTGATTTATACGAGGGTGAGTCAAATGAAAACCTTAAATACTTTTTTAAATATAATTTATTGTGCAGAAGTTGTACAATGCTGTATCACTTTTCAACATAATCTCCCCCACGCTCAATTCAAGTCCTCCAGCGCTTACCAAGTGCAACTTTAGAAAAAAATTCTTTTGGTAGTCCGCGCAACCACTCATGCACCGCGTGGCGTACCTCTTCATCAGAACGGAACTTCTTTCCTCCCATTGCGTGTTTGAGTGGTCCAAACATATGGAAATCACTTCGGGCAAGGTCTGGGTTGCTCGATCTCTTCATTTCCGGTTGGTAGAAATGAACCTAGGTTTCGTCCCCAGTAACGAAGAAGTTCTTCACAAGCATCAACAGGTCGTCCTCTTATTTCAGGAGTCAGCTGCCGTGGCACCCATCTTGCAGACACTTTGTGAAACTTGAGCACATCATGCACAATGTGTTGTGCTGACCTATGACTAATCTGTAAACATGCTGCAATGTCATTGAATGTCACTCGGCGGTTTTCCTTCACTATGGCTTCAACTGCTGCAATGTTGTGTGGAGTCACAACTCGTTGTGCCTGACCTGCACGAGGAGCATCTTCCTCTAAAGTCATACCATTTGCGAACTTCCTACTCCATTCGCAGACTTGCTGCTATCACAAACATGCATCACCGTACTAAACCTTCATTCGTCGATGAATTTCAATAGGTTTCACACCTTCACTACGCAAAAACCGAATAACAGAACGCTGTTCTTCCCTGGTGCAAGTCGCAAGTGGGGCAGCCATCTTTACAGTGATTCTGCGACGGTATGTGTGCATCTACATTGTGCTGCCACCTACTGGCCATTCTGCACGCTGTTTGTAGCACGCTTACCAACTTACAGGATAACGACGCGAAATTTCGATTTGTTATTACAAATTTAAGGTTTTCATTTGACTCACCCTCGTACGTCTCCGGATTTTCTGACAAGCGTCTATTAGATGTCCTACGTTTTTAAGCCGTCTGTTTACTCCAGCCTCTTTCTGGGGAGAACATGTTTGACAAGGGAACCTCCCCATCGCACCCCCTTCAGGTTTAGTTATAAGTTGGCAGAGTGGATAGGCCTTGAAAAACTGAACACAGATCAATCGAGAAAACAGGAAGAAGTAGTGTGGAACTATGAAAAAAATAAGCAAAATATACAAACTGAGTAGTCCATGCGTAAGATGAGCAACATCAAGGATAATGTGAGATCAGGAATGCCGTAGTCCCGTGGTTAGCGTGAGCAGCTGTGGAACGTGAGGTCCTTGGTTCAAATCTTCCCTTAAGTGAAAAGTTTACTTTCTTTATTTTCGCAAAGTTATGATCTGTCTGTTCGTTCATTGACGTCTCTGTTCACTGTAATAAGTTTAGTGTCTGTGTTTTGCGACCGCACCGCAAAACCGTGCGATTCCTTACAGTTCGGGAAATATTCATTGATCTTGTTATTGAAGTCGCGAGCTATATTGTTTGGATTCATATTGCCCACGGAATACATCTCACGTATTTAATGCACCCTCGTCCAAAGTAGCGAACAGTCAACTGCCAGCCAGGGAGCCTCGTTAGCAGGAATACTCTCTCTTCCGCGCGCTGTAGTCGACTGACATCGTGTGTTTCGATGTTTGTTTAGGTGTAGCGGCCCCATACTACGGCGCAGTTACCTCGCATCTGACGGACGGACGGTCCGATAATAATTGTCTGAAAATAAAAAATTAAACTTTTCACTCGAGGGAAGACTTGAACCAAGAACCTCTCGTTCCGCAGTTGCTCACGCTAACCACGGGACCACGGCTCTCTTGAGCTTCCAATATCCTTGATGTTGCCTATCTTGCACATGGACTACTCAGTTTGTATATTTTGCTTATTTTTTTCATAGTTCCACACAACTTCTTCCTGTTTTCTCGATTGGTCTGTGTTCAATTTTTCAAGGCCTATCCACTGTGCCAACTTACAACTAAATACTAAATCTGACGGGGGTGCGATGGGGAGGTTCCCTTGTGAGAGTTTAGTGAAGACTCGTTTCAGGGCTGATTGTATATGCCTCGGGGTTTTCTCACAGTCAGCTCTAAGATGTCTTTAAAGACTCCTTTTTATTGGACAGCCGCAACAGTCCTTCCGCCTATTAAGCGAGGTCAGTTTAACCTGACATTAAATTGTAAAAAAAAGAATGCTACAATTTTCATTTCTACAAGGGTATCACACGAGTTACTGATTATACCTGTGAAGGAAGGTCGTTTTATAAAAATTGTTTCCATGTCGGAAGCTGCAACCTTTCTAGGCGGACGTTGTCAGAAAATTATTGCCCCACTTAGAATGCACATCCTGACTGTAACTGCTTTTCGCCTTCTTTCGACACTTCCTGACGCTAGCGACCGTGCGAACGCAACACACGCACTCCTTTTCCTTGACGCATGAACGCCCATCCTCCCTGCGTCTGGCCTTATTCGCTCGACGGCCATATGATGCTTCCTCTCTCGTACCTTTCTTTTAACGACGTCGTCCTTGCGTCGCTGGCTGTCTTTCCAACTACACAAGCGGCAGTGAAGACTTCTCAAAGTCGCTGTCGTTGATTTATAGCTGCTTCACTGTTTTCGCAATCGGTATATGTTATTTCGCTTATGGCTATTCAGCAGTCCACACCGTGTATCCACAACGGACGCTGGCAGAATTTCTGCCGCATGTAAGCTGTGTCGAGGTTAGCTGCTGCCAAGTTTGGCAAATTACGTACTACACAACTAATTGCTACTAACTGAGAATACAAAGGAACGGTGGTAGAAGTGATTCACAAAACTACCGTCCACTATCCTTGACATCGATTTGTTGTAGGATCTTAGAACGTTTTCTGAGCTTTAAGGGGCTCCGGAACGCCCTATACTTGCAATGTTAAAATAACGCTTATAAATTACATCTTTCCTCACAAAGTATTTGAGGTAGGAACTTGAACTTTTTACAGATTATTTATTGGAATATGGGCTACAACTTAACACAGGGATTTTACAAAATTTTAGTTCAGTTATTAAAGATGATTTTTTTTTCAATTGTAATGAAAATTCACAACATTTTTTTGCAATTTTTTATTTATATATTCAAAAATATACAGTTTTTTTGGAAAAAGGCTGTGTTAAATTATGCAGAAGGTACTGTGTAACATTTACTGAAAGTTTGAAACAAATATGTTTGGAAGATCCTTAGAAAATTAGTATGAGAAAATAAAAGTTTTGGGAATCGAGCGACAAAGATTGGATTAACTTTTTAGTGCATTCCAGGTCCATAGGATGGATTATCTTCATCCTCTGCAAACTCCTCCTCCAGCTTCCTCTTGTTCCTCCTCCTGTTTACTCTTGCTTGTATTTCTAGACTCTTTACAGCCCTGTCTGCAGCCCGAAGGCGTTCCTTGTCTAAAGCAAGCATCGCTCGTACCATGTTAGAACCTATCTTCATTCCCATATTTCTAAATACCTTTGGCTTTCCAACATTTCTCCTTTTCTTAAAAGCCTTCAGAGGATTTCTAATAACTTTACTTTTACTCATTATTATACTTCAACAAAACAGAGACTCAAGAAACAGAATTAATTACGAATATTTTCGAGATAACGACAGAGTAAATAAACATGAAACAATCGACAATCACACCAGCGATATATATTGAACCATCACAGGTTAGCCACAACACATACTTTACCTCACATCACTAAAAGGTACCTGATGAACACGGACGTTAATAATAACACCATTTGACAGCAGTTTAACAGCGCCACAGTGGGTCACGCCCATGTAGAACACATTTCAAAAAAAAAAATTAAAAATAGTTGTAGTCTTCGGAATTGAATAAATTATATATCTATTAAAAGGTAATAGTCTGCAGATTCAGAAAACGCAAAAAAGTAAAAATTGAACTTTTCATGATTTTGAGCCTTTCCGGAGCCCCTTAACATAATGGGGTATCTTGAGCAGAATGACCTCCTGAATGCCAACCAGCATGGATTTCAAAAACATCGATCATGTGAAAACCAACTCGCACTTTCCTCACGCGACATACTGAAGGCTTTGGATCAAGACAATCAGGTACCCGTAGATTCTGTATTTCTTGATTTCCAAAAAGCATTTGAGTTAGTACCACACCTAATGTTACTGAAAAAATTACGATTATATGTGGTATCAAGTGAAATTTTTAGGGAGGACGCAACATGTTAACTTGGATGGAGAGTCATCATCAGATGTAGAAGTAACTTCGGGTGTGTCCCAGGGAAGTGAGCAGGAACCATTGCTGCTCACGCTGCGTACTAATGACCTTGCATACAATATTTATAGTAAAATTACGCTTTCTGCAGCTGATGCAGTTATCCATAAAGAAGTACAGGGCTATTACAAATGATTGAAGCGATTTCATAAATTCACTGTAGCTCCATTCATTGACATATGGTCATGACACACTACAGATACGTAGAAAAACTCATAAAGTTTTGTTGGGCTGAAGCCGCACTTTAGGTTTCTGCCGCCAGAGCGCAGTGAGACAAAATGGCGACAGGAGCCGAGAAAGCGTATGTCGTGCTTGAAATGCACTCACATCAGTCAGTCATAACAGTGCAACGACACTTCAGGACGAAGTTCAACAAAGATCCACCAACTGCTAACTCCATTCGGCGATGGTATGCGCAGTTTAAAGCTTCTGGATACCTCTGTAAGGGGAAATCAATGGCTCGGCCTGCAGTGGGCAAAGAAACGGTTGAACGCGTGAGGGCAAGTTTCACGCGTAGCCCGCGGAAGTCGACGAATAAAGCAAGCAGGGCGCTACTTTCATCTTTCAACAGGATGGTGCTCCACCGCACTTCCATCATGATGTTCGGCATTTCTTTAACAGGAGATTGGAAAACCGATGGATCGGTCGTGGTGGAGATCATGATCAAGAATTCATGTCATGGCTTCCGCGCTCTCCCGACTTAACCCCATGCGATTTCTTTCTGTGGGGTTATGTGAAAGATTCAGTGTTTAAACCTCCTCTACCAAGAAACGTGCCAGAACTGCGAGCTCGCATCGACGATGCTTTCGAACTCATTGATGGGGACATGCTGCACCGAGTGTGGGAGGAACTTGATTATCGGCTTCATGTCTGCCGAATTACTAAAGGGGCACATATCGAACATTTGTGAATGCCTAAAAAAACTTTTTGAGTTTTTGTATGTGTGTGCAAAGCATTGTGAAAATATCTCAAATAATAAAGTTATTGTAGAGCTGTGAAATCGCTTCAATCATTTGTAATAACCCTGTACTGTCTGAAAGAAGCTGCGTAAATATTCGCTCAGATCTTGATAAGATTGCAAAGTAGTGCAGAGATTGACAGCTTGCTTTAAATATTCAGAATGTAAAATTTTGCAGCTCACAAGACGAAAAAACGTAGTATCCTATGACTATAATATCAGTAAGTCAGCCAGCCGCGGTGGTCTAGTGGTTCAAGGCGCTCAGTCCGGATCCGCGCGACTGCTACGGTCGCAGGTTCGAATCCTGCCTCGGGCATGGATGTGTGTGATGTCCTTAGGTTAGTTAGGTTTAAGTAGTTCTAAGTTCCAGGGGACTGATGACCACAGATGTTAAGTCCCATAGTGCTCAGAGCCATTTGAACCATTTGAACCATCAATAAGTCACTGGGAATCGGTTCAACTCATACAAAAATACGTAGGTGTAACACTTTGTAGGGATGTGAAATGGAATGATCACACAGGTTCAGCCGTAGTTAAATCAGGTAGTAGACCTCGGTTTATTGGCAGAATACTGGGGATGTGCGATCAGTCTACAAAGAAGACTACTTACAAATGACTCGTGCGACCAGTTGTAGAATTTTGCTCAATAGTGTGGGACCTGTACCAGATAGAGGTAACAGGGAATACTGAACGTGTACAGAGGTGGGCAGCACGAATGGTCACATGTTTCTCTTACCCGTGGGAGAGTGTCACAGAGATACTGAAAGAACTGAACTGGAACACTCTTGAAGATAGAAGTAAACATCCGGAAAAAAGTCTATTAAGGGGCTCCGGAACGCCCTATACTTGCAATGTTAAAATAACGCTTATAAATTACATCTTTCCTCACAAAGTATTTGAGGTAGGAAGTTGAACTTTTTACAGATTATTTACTGGAATATGGGCTACAACTTAACACAGGGATTTTGCAAAATTTTAGTTCAGTTATTAAAGATGATTTTTTTTCAATTGTAATGAAAATTCACAACATTTTTTTGCAATTTTTTATTTATATATTCAAAAATATACAGTTTTTTGGAAAAAGGCTGTGTTTGCAGAAGGTACTGTGTAACATTTACTGAAAGTTTGAAACAAATATGTTTCGAAGATTCTTAGAAAACATGTAATTAGTATGAGAAAATAAAAGTTTTGGGAATCGAGCGACAAAGATTGGATTAACTTTTTAGTGCATTCCAGGTCCATAGGATGGATTATCTTCATCCTCTGCAAACTCCTCCTCCAGCTTCCTCTTGTTCCTCCTCCTGTTTACTCTTGCTTGTATTTCTAGACTCTTTACAGCCCTGTCTACAGCCCGAAGGCGTTCCTTGTCTAAAGCAAGCATCGCTCGTACCATGTTAGAACCTATCTTCATTCCCATATTTCTAAATACCTAGCACCTTACAATGTTGCCATCATTGAAAGTCGCAACAGCATCATACACACCAAAGTGAACTGTTTCTATTCCAACAAATACAGTCTTGGGGATTCTCGACCATATAACACTATTTACACTTTCATTGGGGTTTTGAGTTTTTCCGTGAATACACTTTTTCAACAGTTCAGGTGCTGCTAAGTCTCTGAAAATAGGTTTTATCACCTCCATTATTGGATGAGGCAGACTATGCTTATGAGTGTACACTTCACCAGTTAGCAATCCTTTGTTATATTTACACCAACTGTCTTCTTCTTTGGGACAGAAGCTATGTTGGGGATTTTCATCGTCTTTATTGTTTACAGTAATAACACATACCATTGGCTTTCCAACATTTCTCCTTTTGTTAAAAGCCTTCAGAGGATTTCTAATAACTTTACTTTTACTCATTATTATACTTCAACAAAACAGAGACTCAAGAAACAGAATTAATTACGAATATTTTCGAGATAACGACAGAGTAAATAAACATGAAACAATCGACAATCACACCAGCGATATATATTGAACCATCACAGGTTAGCCACAACACATACTTTATCTCACATCACTAAAATGTACCTGATGAACACGGACGTTAATAATAACACCAGTTGACAGCAGTTTAACAGCGCCACAGTGGGTCACGCCCATGTAGAACACATTTCAAAAAAAATTTAAAAATAGTTGTAGTCTTCGGAATTGAATAAATTATATATCTATTAAAAGGTAATAGTCTGCAGATTCAGAAAACGCAAAAAAGTAAAAATTGAACTTTTCATGATTTTGAGCCTTTCCGGAGCCCCTTAACAAAGTTTCAAGAACCGCCTTTAAATTATTACTCTAGAAATATACTACAACCTCTACTTATCGCTCACATAGGGATCGTGAAGATAAGATTAGAATAATTACTGCACGCACAGACGCATTCAAGCAATCATTCTTCCCGCGCTCCATACGTGAACGGAATAGGAAGAAAACCGAATAACTGCTAGAACGTATCCTTTGCCATGCACCTCACGTTGGTTTGCAGAGTATAGATGCAGATGTAGATGTAGAACGTGCAGTTATACATATCACCAAATACGACAGTGTGCACGCTCGACAACTTAAGCATTTTCAGTCTCATGCACTTTTCGGTGAAGTCTAATCACAATTAACCTTTTATATTCGCTCGTAGTTGTTCAAACCTGACGACGTGACCTATTAACAGTGCCGCTTTAGAGTCTGCAGGAATTTTTCGAAGACAAGACAAGATTATAAAACGACTGATTCAATGTTCTTGAAAATGTGTTGTGAGCCAAGAACTAATTTTGACGAGAAGTACACATAATTTACTTTTTCTCAAAATATTTAACGGTAGAGGAACAACAGCTATCCACTTAAGCCAAGATTCGTATAAAGCTTTTGTTGTTATTTTGAAATAAGGTATAACTGCACAAAACATTTGCTTGAACATTTGTTTTGGGGTAAATGGTGAAAAAAAGATTTCGAACTAAAGCCAAACACATCCTGAAAATATTTTCCAGGATTGCAGCTCGAGCGGTTAAAAATAATGTCGGGTAGTATGAGACATACACCAAAATGTAGGTTTTTGAACGAAAACGGTGTTTTCTGTGGTAAACAAATAAATTGATCTGTTGACGTATCCAAACTTCAAGACAAAAACAGCCGGTTAAAAAACCGTTCAACTTAAAGTTGAAATGAACTTGACACAACACATTAGACTTGAGGACTGATGTTTTTCTGTAAGTCAGTTCTAGGTGCTTCTTCACACATTTTTGACAGAAATCATTACCTGATAAACTGTCTGTTAACCCTGTTAGGCAGTTTCCACATTTTGCTGTCAGTCTGTAAGAAAACGTTTGAAGCTCAATCATAGGCATCGACATTAACGTGGAATAAAAATCTCTCATTTGTGCTACTAGTATTTCTTCGTAATTTCCTCAAATGTTTGGTTTGAAGAACTCCATATTAGGTGTGTTTAGATGTGAGCTGATTCCCTAAAACTGACATTAAGCTACCTTGTAGTACAGTTCTAAGAGCATTAAAACGATTGGTAGCAGCCCTTTCCGTCATTTTGCCGTCCAAAACAATTGAAACTGCTCGCTTCATTGCCGTCTCGGACCACTCCCGTCGACCCTCTCCGGCATGCATATTCTTCAGTCTCGTCAAACAAAACAGAAAAAAAACAAAATCACATGTACAAGATGGTCCATTGATAGTGACCGGGCCAAATATCTCACGAAATAAGCATCAAACAAAAAAACTACAAAGTACGAAACTAGTCTACCTTGAAGGGGGAAACCAGATGGCGCTATGGTTGGCCCGCTAGATGGCGCTGCCATAGGTCAAACGGATATCAAATGCGTTTTTTTAAAATAGGAATCCCCATTTTTATTACATATTCGTGTGAATGTTTTAGTTGGACCACTTTTTTTGCTTTGTGATAGATGGCGCTGTAATAGATACAAACGTATAAGTACGTGGTATCACGTAACATTCCACCAGTGCGGACGGTATTTGCATTGTGATACACTACCCGTGTTAAAATGAACCGTTTACTAATTGCAGAAAAGGTCGATACCGTGTTGATGTATAGCTATTGTGATCAAAATGCCCAACGGGTGTGTGCTATGTATGCTGCTCGGTATCCTGGACGACATCTTCCAAGTGCCCGGACAGTTCGCCGAATACTTACGTTATTCAAGGAAACAGGAAGTGTTCAGCCACATGTGAAACGTCAAACACAACCTGCAACAAATGATGATGCTCAAATAGGTGTTTTAGCTGCTGTCGCGGCTAGTCCACACATCAGTAGCAGACAAATTGCGCGAGAATCGGGAATCTCAAAAAAGTCGGTGTTGAGAATGCTACATCAACACTGCACCCGTACCATATTTCTATGCACCAGTAATTGCACAGTGACGACTTTGAACGTCGTGTACAGTTCTGCCACTGGGAACAAGAGAAATTACGGGACGATGACAGATTTTTTGCACGCGTTCTATTTAGAGACGAAGCGTCATTCACCAACAGCGGTAACGCAAACCGGCATAATATGCACTTTTGGACAACGGAATATCCAGGGTGTCTGCCACAAGTGGAACATCAGCGACCTTGGCGGGTTAATGTATGGTGCGGCATTATGGGAGGAAGGATAATTGGCCCCCATTTTATAGATGGTAATCTAAATGGTGCAATGTATGCTGATTTCCTCCGTAATATTCTACCGATGTTACTACAAGATGTTTCACTACATGACAGAATGGCGATGTACTTCCAACATGATGGATGTCCGGCACATAGCTCGCGTCCGGTTGAAGCGGTATTGAATAGCATATTTCTTGACAGATGGATTGGTCGGCACATTCACCGGATGTGACGTCCCCGGATTTCTTTCTGTGGGGGAAAGTTGAAGGATATTTCCTATCGTGATCCACGGACAACGCCTGACAACACGCGTCAGCGCATTGTCAATGCATGTGAGAACATTACGGAAGGCGAACTACTCGCTGTGGAATGTCGTTACAAGTATTGCCAAATGCATTGAGGCTGACGGACATCCTTTTGAGCATTTATTGCATTAATGTGGTATTTACAGGTAGTCACGCTGTAACAGCATGCGGTCTCAGAAATGATAAGTTCATAAAGGTACATGTATCATATTGGAACAAACGAAATAAAATGTTCAAACGTACCTACGTTCTGTATTTTAATTTTTAAAAAGCTACCTGTTGCCAACTGTTCGTCTAAAATTGTGAGCCATATGTTTGTGACTATTACAGCGCCATCTATCACAAAGCGAAAAAAGTGGTCCAACTAAAATATTCATATTTCTTTACGTACTACACGGATACGTAATAAAAAATGGGGGTTCCTGTTTAAAAAAAAACCAGTTGATATCCGTTTGACCTATAGCAGCGCCATCTAGCGGGCCAACCATAGTGCCATCTGGTTTCCCCCTTCAAGCTAGACAAGTTTCGTTCTGTGTAGTTTTTCCTTTGACGCTTATTTCGTGAGATATTTAGCCCGGTCACGATCAATGGACCACCCTGTATACGGCTCATACCACTCGCCTTTGCTACGGCCCATATTACGCCACAGACATTGCACATTAATACATAGAGGAAACAGAAACTGGCTTGAGTGAACGGTATTTCATTATTACTATACAATCTGCATTAGACTACTTAAATATTAATACTACTAATAATAATTTTACTTCATACATTTAGCGGTATATAAATTTAACCGTTCACCTGATTCGACACTCAAAAACTAATAAAATTTGCATTTTTGAGTCAACGAGCTGAAATTACATCCTTACATAATCAAATCCGGGGTATCCAACAAGTTGTGAAATAACGCTAGAAAACAGTCATCAAGAAATGTATTCATATCCCCACAGCGTTAGGTCGAACTTGTCATTCACCTGGGATAACTTTTCTTCTCAGTCTTTCTGAATAGATGTCAAAAAAATTATTCAGCTAAAAATTTCATATTAATATTCCTCGAACAGCAGGAGCAGGTAAAAAACTTTAACCTTTCCAGACGATGCGGTTCCCTCTGCAGCCACCTAGGATGTTCTCATTTCGTGGCGTACGCGAAGCAAGTACGTCTGTAGTCACTCTTCGCAACAGTAGATACTGCACTATAGTGGTTGTAGCTAGAACAGCTTCATATGTTGCGAATCTTTGCAGTTAGACGAGAAAATGTAGCACACATTTTTGCATACATTGGGTGATTGTCTTTGTTTTCTAGTTGTAATTGAATTTGTCTCTTTAAGGCATGTTTTGGGCATGTATTAGGTTTGTCTCTTTAAGGCATGTTTTGGGCATGTATTAGGTACGTAAAGCGGTCCTGTTCCAGTTTATAATCTGCGTACAGCGATAATAATTAAATTTGTGTATTTATTTTTATAATTATTGTGGAGGTTCCCTTTGAAATCACTACGGCTCTAAGAGCAATATGAGTAGCTGTGACAGGTTTTCGTATTTCCAGTTTCACACGATGTACTCTGCAGAATAAAGGAAGAGGAAGTTCTGGCGTGCCTTTTGGAAGCGAATTATTTTGATGCAGTCACTGACAATAGCAGTGAAAGTGCAGATGATGTGTTAGCTGAAGACAGTGATCTCGATGTTTGAACGAAAAAATTAATGTATATATGGTGCTCGGGCGAGACGTCGGATGTCATAGTGAAAACTCCACAATATTTCGTCAGCGCAACTGGCCGACATCTTCAGGTGCGACGAACACACTGCTAAGGCAGGTTTTTTTTTTTCTTTATTGTGATTTCATTCCCCTGCCCCATATGGGCAGGGGAGGGCTGTCAGCAGCACAATCCGCCGCTCTTCAGCCGAGTGACATGACAACTAAAACAAGAATAAAATAATACATACATAAGGAGGTAAAAAAAGGGGAACAGAAAACAGAGTAAGGGGAGAAAATGGAGGTAAAAATACACTGATATGTAGGCGTTCATTGGGGACAGTTAAAAAAGTCACCAGAAAGTTAAAAAAACACAGTTGGCGATTCTTAAAACACAGAGAAGTCACTGGATGCACATGCACAGGTTAAAAGTCGGCCACAGTATTAAAAACACTCCGAAACAACACACTTAAAACCCACTTGGAGCGCACACGACGAAGAATAAAACTACCAGGCGGGACCTGCCGAGGGAAAGGTCAGAGAGGATGGAAAAGGAGGGGAGAGCATGGGGCAGCTGGGGAAGCGGCGGGATGAAGAGAGGAGGGGCAACCGTGGGTTCACGAAGAGGCAGGAGACACATGGGGCGGGAGAGGAAAAGGGAAGACAGGGCAGGAGGGAGCGCAGAGACACTGAAAGAAGGCACAAGAGATGGAGGGGAGTAGGAGGGGAAATCCGCTCAGAAGGAGGGAGGGGGAGGAGAGGGAGCCCTGACGAGGAGGCAGGAAGAGGGGGTTAGAGTTGGTAGGAAGGGTAGATGTCAGGGCGAAGCTCATCATCCGGGAGCGGTAGACGGTGGAAGTTGTGCTGGGAAAGGAGATGGAGGGTGTGGAGATGGAGAGAGGGAGGGACACAACGGTAAAGGCGCGGCAACTGGTCGGGAGGGGAGAGGAAGGGAGACACCAGGGGGTGAGGGGGATCAAGGCGACGGACAATATATAGTGTGCGGATGTGTTCAAGGAAAAGGAGAAGGTGGGGGAAGGGGATGAGGTCATAGAGGATGTGCGTGGGGGACGGAAGGCGGATGCGGAAGGCGAGGCAGAGGGCATGGCGTTCGAGGATTTGGAAGGCGTTATAGAACCGGGGAGGGGCGGAAATCCAAGCGATGCTGGCATAACAAAGGATGGGGCGGATCATGGATTTGTAGGTGTGGAGCTAAGGCAGGACCAGGGCTCCCCATTTATGCCAGTTTTAGGCAGGAAGTGCGCATGCGTGGAGGCGCCAAATTCGATGGCCAATAGCGACGATATCAACTGATAGCTGGAAGGACAGTAACGCCACCTACAGGATGAAGAACCAAATACTTCGTCGCACGCGTGGAGGCTGCCGCCGGTGCTCTGCGCTGCCATCGGCAGCCCCAGCGACCTCTGTCGGAAGCCGCAAGCAGTACTGCGCGTCCACGTAGGCGCCTTGATTATCCTCCCGTTGTCAACATAATATTTATGTTGCTGGCGAATCGTCGTCCGTCTTATGACCAAAAGTACTCCTCTCTGCTCGAAGCGACTTCAATATGGCCAGTGCAGGATCCGATGCTGAACTAAGCTGAAAGCCCGTGTCTCTGTTTACAAGATTGGTCGAGCTACGTATTTCCACTGCTTCCTTAATAACACTGTCCCAGTACGAACTCATCGATGCGAGAATTTTTGTATGTAGTTAATTCATAGAATGGCCTGTACTGAGACAATGCTCGGCCACTGCAGACTTTTCTGGTTGGTCCAGACGAGTGTAGCGTCGGTGTTCAGTGCACCTCTCTTCTACAGTGCGATGTACGACATGCCGCAGCTACAAGGAATCTCGTAAACACCGGGTCTTCTTAGGCCAAGGCTGTCCTTAGATGAGCCCAAGAGAGCTCTGAGTTTTGCCGGCGGACGAAAAACACATTTAACTTTATGCCTCTTCAATAGTCTTCCTATTTTTGAAGAGACACCGCCGATGTATGGCAAGATGACCATTCCCCTTTGTTCTTCGCCTTCTTCCACTTCCTCACGTTGGGTAACCCGCTTCGGTTGTAAGGCACGGCGAATCTCCCATTCGGAGTATCCATTTTGTTGGAAAATGGTACACAGATGGAGTAGCTCATTGGATAAGCTGTCTGAGTCTGATATGGCTCGTGCTCTGTGGACCAACGTCCTCAGCACGCCACTTCGTTGCGAAGGATGGTGACGGCTGGTGGCCTGTAAGTATAATTAATGTTGTGAAGCGGCATTTCAGAGACTGAGAGCGAAGAACCATTAGCAAAATAATATAAAACTGTTATTCCATTAGAAAGAAACTTAGCTGCACTATAAGCGGCGAGCCTGGGCCAGAGTAGCTCAGTCGGTAAAACGTTAGGCTTTTTTTTTTCTTATGGTCCAGTGTTCTAGTCCCTGTCAGCCCGAAAATTTTAAAACTTTCGTAAAGGCTAGTGTGGGAGCGTAGGAAGCACTACGGAAGAGAATGCAGCGTGAACAAAAGCAAAGCATCTAGCAGTACATGGCACCTGAAGGCACTGCCTACCGAACTTCGTACATGACCACTTTAATGGAGATACTGTGTGGCATGCCCGTCACATATCGCTGTGCCAAATGGATTCATTTTTTCGATCAGCATATTTTTCAATTTTTAGTTGTTGATTTGTTGTGTCCGCCACGATAGCTGAGTGGTCAGCGCGGTGGTCTGTCACGACACGGGGCCCGGGTTCGATTCCCGGCTGGGTCGCAGATTTTCTCCGCTCAGGGATTGGGTGTTGTGTTGTCGTCATTATCATTTCATCATCATCATCAGTGGAAGGGTACAGGAAACCACCACTGGAAACACATCCCTAGACGCTCATGCGGTGGACCTCTCTGACGAGACTTTCCCGTTGACAAGACCTGCCGTAAGGCAGAACACAAAGTTTAAGTTTTGTTAACTGTGTGTTGAAGGAGGGAAGCTTTACATCCACTTGGCTGTCACAGGGTGGGCTAAGGATCCTGTTTTAGCGACAGAGAAGGCCATCGGTAAATATTACCGCTTCAACCATGCCCGCCTTGTGGGCGGTCTAACTCAGGCGTCCTTACACCCCACGCTTCCGCCTCTTGTGTATTGGCTTGCCCCACCACTTCTGGGCACAGTAACCAGGGTTCTCTGTGGTTGCATCTTGAGGATCGACGCCCTGGTTCCAGTAAAACCGTTGGGGCGGTGCCTCTTGTTTCTCGTTCCAAAACATGGATTCAGCGGATGAAATTGCGCCGGTTCACCTAACGGAGGGCGCCGACGAACTGGCCAATCGGAAATAACATGGTTTCATTCTGCTACCAACTTCGTAAAGGAAATAGTTCAAATGGTTCAAATGGCTCTGAGCACTATGGGACTCAACTGCTGAGGTCATTAGTCCCCTAGAACTTAGAACTAGTTAAACCTAACTAACCTAAGGACATCACACACATCCATGCCCGAGGCAGGATTCGAACCTGCGACCGTAGCGGTCTCGCGGTTCCAGACTGCAGCGCCAGAACCGCGCGGCCACTTCGGCCGGCCAAAGGAAATAGTGTGTAGTGCATGAAGAAGGGGCGGTGTTTTCAGCTTTCTTCCCGGTTTTACGAAAATTTTGTGCCATTTTTCTCCGTCACGTTGGCGATGGTATAGATTCATCCCTCCACCTATGATTTTTTGAGAGGTTGGGAACTGAGCAGGAGGAATTGTTCATGGAGGGTGTTCGAGTTGCGAAGACGCTGACGGAGAAAGAAGAAAGATACTGGGCGTGTGTGGTTGCTGCACCTCTTGGAGCAGAGGTGACAGAGATCCTTTATCTGCAATCTAGGTTGCTGACGTATCTCCAGTTCAATCTTTTTTCTTTTTCATCAGTGAGCTGCGCAGATAAGGACATATTTGTGCTGTTCCTTCCATACAGTCATCCTTCCATATTGATCCTCCTAGGCGTAAATATGGTAAATTCATTTATTTCTTTCACTCGCAAAGTTTATTAAATATTTGCTCGATTTTAGAGTGAAATCAGATTCTGCGAAAAACAGATTAGTTGCATCTTTCACTGTCAACATTTGTATAACACTTCCTCAATTTAATAGCAAAATCAGTTTCTGCTAAGAGCAGAGTTATTGCAATTAACTTTTGTTTCGTAAAAGTAAATCTACAAGTTCTGTCAAAGATAAATAACTTTTTGATTCATCTTCTTCAGTTTTAGAATAAATAAAAAAAGAATTTTTAAAAGTAGATCTGACTTCCATTACAAAACCCTTAACTTGTCCCATACCTTTCCTGGTTACTTGAGATAGAGATAATCAGGTGTGCTATTAAGTTATGCTTTGTGTTCTTGGTATTGTCATTTGTGTACCGGTAGGATATTATTGTTTTACTAGCCGCAGCAGAAGTAGTTTGATCACTCACACTGTATCAAGTGTTAAGATGATTGATTTGAGATGACCCTCTTCAATTGCATTACTTTCACGCATTTTTTTATGTTAACTGGAAAAGTTGAACAAACTGTGCTTTCAGAACTACATTTTTTGGGCTGGTTAGCCCAGGGCCAGTAGACAACTAGTTGAATATGTGAAATTACTTCCAAAGTGGCCAGTGGAAGCTACACTGAACCGCCTCAGACAGAACCAAGACGATGTTCACCCCTCCAGTATGTCACATTAATGTGTAGTCATAAAAAGTGCCCTGCAGAATTAAATCCTATACAGTTGATAGATACCAATTACTACTCTCCAACTTCGGGTGTAGCGGGAAGAAAACTCCATCTATGGTAAGTGAAAAGTGTGTATCTTTTCAAAGCACTTGATTCAGTCCCCTGCCTCATTCCCAACTGACAGTGATTTATTATCTTGACAGCAGTCGCAAATTGGTTTGGACTCCACACTGAACTCTAAGACCCACTATAATTTGCTGGGTAGCTCAGGTTAAAAACCGAAGGAAGACAATTGCCCCCAACCTCTAGGACCATACTAAGTTACTATCCAACTCGGCGTAGGAAGAACACAGTTTATGACCACTCGAATTGGCGGTGACGCAGAGATCGGTGGCAGTTTCTACAATTGATTATTTATATTAATGATATTCCCTCTAGTATCGGAGGTAATTCTAAAATATTTCTGTTTGCTGATGACACTAGCTTTAGTAAAGGATGTTGTGTGGAACAGTGGTTCTGTTTCAAATAGTGCCTTTCATGACCTAAGTTCATGGCTTGTAGAAAATAAATTAACGCTAATTCACAGCACGACTCGGTTCTTACAGTTTCTAACACACAATTCAAATAAATCCGTTTTAATTTCACAGAATGGGCGTATGATTAGTGAAACTGAACAGTTCAAATTTCTAGGTGTTCAGATAGATAGTAAACTGCCGTGGAAAGCCCACGTTCAGGATTTTGTTCAAAGACTTAATGCTGCGATTTATACTATTCGAACGGTACCTGAAGTAAGCGATCGTTCGACACGAAAAGTAGTCTACTTCGCTCATTTTCATTCGCTTATATCGTATGGTATTATATTTTGGGATAACTCAGTTTATTCCCAAGAATTAGCAACTATCACTCAGTTAATACTAACCAGAAATCCAATCTTCATTTCGATCGCACTACCTTGACTCTTGTTCAGAACGGCATGCAGTATACTGTTTTATCCATTTTCAATAAGCTACCACAAAAATTCAAAAATCTTAGCAGTAATCCATGTGCTTTCAAATCGAAACTGAAGTGTTTCCTCATACGTCACTCCTTCTATTCTGTCGAGGAGTTCCTTGAAAGTTAAGCTGATTCTTATTTTATAATGCTGAATGCGTTTACTTAAACTTATGGTTTGTCTTTTTTTCGGTTCATGTTGTTGTTGTTGTTGTGGTCTTCAGTCCTGAGACTGGTTTGATGCAGCTCTCCATGCTACTCTATCCTGTGCAAGCTTCTTCATCTCCCAGTACCTACTGCAACCTACATCCTTCTGAATCTGCTTAGTGTATTCATCTCTTGGTCTCCCTCTACGATTTTTACCCTCCACGCTGCCCTCCAATGCTAAATTTGTGATCCCTTGATGCCTCAAAACATGTCCTACCAACCGATCCCTTCTTCTAGTCAAGTTGTGCCACAAACTTCTCTTCTACCCAATCCTGTAGCACCACATTTCGAAAGCTTCTATTCTCTTCTTGTCCAAACTATTTATCGTCCATGTTTCACTTCCATACATGGCTACCATTCGGGAGGACGACGGTTCAATCCCGTCTCCGGCCATCCTGATTTAGGTTTTCCGTGATTTCCCTAAATCGCTTCAGGCAAATGCCGGGATGGTTCCTTTGAAAGGGCACGGCCGCTTTCCTTTCCCATCCTTCCCTCATCCGAGCTTGCGCTCCGTCTCTAATGACCTCGTTGTCGACGGGACGTTAAACACTAATCTCCTCCTCCTCCTCCATACATGGCTACACTCCATACAAATACTTTCAGAAATGACTTCCTGACACTTAAATCTATACTCGATGTTAACAAATTTCTCTTCTTCAGAAACGATTTCCTTGCCATTGCCAGTCTACATTTTATATCCTCTCTACTTCGACCATCATCAGTTATTTTACTCCCTAAATAGCAAAACTCCTTTACTACTTTAAGTGTCTCATTACCTAATCTAATTCCCTCAGCATCACCCGATTTAATTTGACTACATTCCATTATCCTCGTTTTGCTTTTGTTGATGTTCATCTTATATCCTCCTTTCAAGACACTGTCCATTCCGTTCAACTGCTCTTCCAAGTCCTTTGTTGTCTCTGACAGAATTACAATGTCATCGGCGAACCTCAAAGTTTTTACTTCTTCTCCATGAATTTTATTTCCTACTCCGAATTTTTCTTTTGTTTCCTTTACTGCTTGCTCAATATACAGACTGAATAACATCGGGGAGAGGCTACAACCCTGTCTCACTCCTTTCCCAACCTCTGCTTCCCTTTCATGCCCCTCGACTCTTATAACTGCCATCTGGTTTCTGTACAAATTGTAAATAGCGTTTCGCTCCTTGTATTTTACCCCTGCCACCTTCAGAATTTGAAAGAGAGTATTCCAGTTAACGTTGTCAAAAGCTTTCTCTAAGTCTACAAATGCCAGAAACGTAGGTTTGCCTTTTCTTAAACTTTCTTCTAAGATAAGTCGTAAGGTTAGTATTGCCTCACGTGTTCCAACATTTCTACGGAATCCAAACTGATCTTCCTCGAGGTCCGCTTCTACCAGTTTTTCCATTCGTCTGTAAAGAATTCGCGTTAGTATTTTGGAGCTGTGACTTATTAAACTGATAGTTCGGTAATTTTCACATCTGTCAACACCTGCTTTCTTTCGGTTCATAAACAATTTAATTTATCTGTTATTAATTTTATATTGTAATTTCGTGTACGTGGGTTGACTGAAAAGTAATGCGTCCACCGACGTAACTTTTCAACATTTGGCAGCATTGTATGCGGCAGGTACTGGCTTGTTCCGTAGCCTCTTCTCTACAGCTCCAGCTGGCGGGAAACCTTAGCAATGAACGGTTGTGTTGTTACAGTGTAAAGTTTGGAACCCTGCGCAGACGGTCGGTCAATGCGACTTAAGAAACGTACAGTCATTGAATACTTGACAGCAGAAGGTGTCACCCCAAAGGCGATTAATCAGAGAATGAAAGCAGTTTATGGTGATTGTATTGATGTGAGCACTGTGCTTCGTTGGGCGAGTAAGTTTAAAGATGTTGAGGCGGGAATATTTGACCTGCGTGACAAAGAGTTGGGCGTCCTGTGACAGCAACCACCGTGTTTCACAAGCAAATCGTTGACAGAGAAATAGCAAGCACAATCGGCATTTCACAATATCGTGTGGGTCATATTATTACTTTGCTTGGTTATCGGAAGATCTGTGCATGATTGGTACCCCAGATGGTGACTCCTGAAATGAATGAGCACAGACTTGAATCTCACCACTGCACGGCATCCTCTATATAGTCCAGATTTAGAGCACCGTCTGACTTCCATCTGTTCCCGATAATGAAACACGATCTCAGGGGACATCATTATGCTTCTGATGAAGACGTTGAGATTAAGTTTAAAGATCACATTCTAATGATTATTTCTGCGTTTGATTTATTAAAATATTCCCATCCAAACCCAATTAACGAATGTGGAGGCATTACTTTTCATTCAACCCTCGTATTGACACGTTCCACGACCTTGGAGATTTGCTCCTACGGAACTAGACGTATAAAATGAAATGAAATAAACCCAAAGTACAGAGTATATGGAAGGTCATAGATTTGTGCATACTGTTCAGGGAGTAATCCGAATCGAAAAACATAAACACAGATAAGGTCAATCACTCTGCTATCCGTGACATGTATCCAAAACTTCAGAGAATAGGAAGCATTGCCGGACACGTGCGGGGCCACGATATCTACCAGCTCTGTCGCGTCATCATGGGGAGGCCATTGTGATTTGTCTACAGCGGTGGTGGCAACCTCCACAGGAAGGAACTGCAATCGTTTTTCCATATCAACACCCCATCTGTACATGCAATCGGATTCATTGTCGGATAGTATTCTAAGTACAGATCTGCAATGTTCAGACCAAACTCCGCCACACACGTCAAAATGATTTGCAGAGTACAAATGTAGCTCAAAGTACCCACAGAAACATCACAAGTTTCGCACTGTGGATTGTATCCAATTTTGAAGGCGTCAAAACGTTAATGAGGTGAACAGCAAGCCAGAGATAAAGTACAGAGTTTATAGAAGGTCATCGTAAACGTGCGCATACAGGTCAGGGAACATTCCGAATCGAAAAACATAAACACCGGCAACCTTTCCTATTTTCATTGACTAACGTCACACGGCATTATATTATTGCCCAACTCATCATTAGGAAGAAAGTGTATGTTGCACAGAAGTGCCTAATAAGGAAGATATGTAGTGTCCACTTTATAGCCCCTTGTAGACAGCTCTTAAAACAGTACTTTTTTTATCACCAGTCCTCTGACTGGTTCGATGCGGCAGGCCACGAATGCCTTCCTGCGCCAGCCTCTTCATCTCAAATGTGAAATCTTATAGGACGTAACTGCTAAGGTTATCAGCCCCTAAGCTTACACACTACTTAACCTAAATTATCCTAAGGACCAACACACACACCCATGCCCGAGGGAGGACTCGAACCTCCGCCGGGACCAGCCGCACAGTACATGACTGCACCGCCCCAGACCGCTCGGCTAATCCCGCGCGGCCTCTTCATCTCACATTAAACACTTGCAACCTACGTCCTCAACTACACACATCAAAGAAAGTTTTGCATCATTCCATTCCCAGCACTCCTGAAGATAGACGTTGACTGTGGATATTCTATCACAGATACCGTCCCTTTGACTGTTCAGAGATGTCACTAAACCCGTCCATAGGCGGCCGGAGTGGCCGAGCGGTTCTAGGCGCTACAGTCGGGAACCGCGCGACCGCTGCGGTCGCAGGTTCGAATCCTGCCTCGGGCATGGATGTGTGTGATGTCCCTAGGTTAGTTAGGTTTAAGTAGTTCTAAGTTCTAGGGGACTAATGACCTCAGAAGTTAAGTCCCATAGTGCTCACAGCCATTTGAACCATTTGAAACCCGCCCATAGATGTAAACACCCATGCATGAGCAGCGCCTATTAGACGGAGGGGGTCCGAAAGCCGATCAGTTCCAATCATTCCACCAGGAAGGAGGTACACGGTTCGTGTTGTCTGTAGTTCAACCATGCCCAGACGGTCAGTACCGCTTCGATCGCGTCCACATTGTTACCTTGTGCCAAGAAGGGCGCTCAACAAGGGAGGTGTCCAGGCGTCTCGGAGTGATCCAAAGCGATGTAGTTCGCACATGGGGAGACACAGAGAGACAGGAACTGTCGATGACATGCCTCGTTCAAGCCGCTCAAGGGCTACTACTGCAGTGGATGACCGTTACCTACGGATTATGGCTCGGAGGAACCCTGACAGCAACGCCAACATATTGAATAATGCTTTTCGTGCAGCCACAGGACGTCGTGTTACGACTCAAACTGTGCAGAACAGGCTGCATGTTGCGCAGCTTCACTCCCGACGCCCATGACAAGGTCCATCTTAGCAACTACGACACCATGCAGCGCGGTACAGATGGGCCCAACAACATGCTGAATGGACCGCTCAGGATTGGCATCACGTTCTCTTCACCAATGGCTCTCGCATATGCCTTCATCCAGACAATCTTCGGAGACGGGTTTGGAGGAAACCAGGTCAGGCTCAACGCCTTAGACACATTGTTCGGCGAGTGCAGCAAGGTGGAGGTTTCCTAATGTTCTGGGGTGGCATTATTTGGGGCCGACGTACGCCGCTGGTAGTCATTTAACGCGCCGTAACGGCTGTACGATACGTGAATGCCATCCTCCGACCGATAGTGCAACCATGCCGGCAGAATATTGGCGAGGCATTCGTCTTCATGGACAAAAATTCTTTCCCCCATCGTGCACATCTTGTGAATGACTTCCTTCAGGATAATGACATCACTCGACTAGAGTGGCCAGCATGTTCTCCGGATATGAAACCTATCGAACAAGCCTGGGATAGTGTGTAAACGGCTGTTTATGGACGACGTGATCCACCAACCACTCTGAGGGATCTACGCCAAATCGCCGTTGAGGAGTGGGACAATCTGGACCAACAATGCCTTGATGCACTTGTTTATAGTATCCCAAGACGAATACAGGCATGCATCAATCCAAAAGGACGTGCTACTGTGTATTGGAGGTACCGGTATGCACAGCAATCTGGACCACTACCTCTGAAGGTCTCGCAGTGTGGTGGTACAACATGCAATGTGTGGTTTTCATGAGCAATACAAAGGGGGAAATGATGGTTATGTTGATCTCTATTCCTATTTTCTGTACAGGTTCCGGAACTCTCGGAACCGAGGTGATGCAAAACTTTTTCTGATGTGTGTATATGCTGAATATATTCAAAAATGGTTCAAATGGCTCTGAGCACTATGGGACTCAACTGCTGAGGTCATTAGTCCCCTAGAACTTAGAACTAGTTAAACCTAACTAACCTAAGGACATCACAAACATCCATGCCCGAGGCAGGATTCGAACCTGCGACCGTAGCGGTCTTGCGGTTCCAGACTGCAGCGCCTTTAACCGCACGGCCACTTCGGCCGGCTGAATATATTCAATCTCTATCTTCCCCTACAGTATTTACTCTCGACAGCTCCCTCCAGTACCACGGAAGTTATTCCCTGATGTCTTAGCAGGTGTCCTGTCATCATGTCCCTTCCCGCTTCCCACGCCCGCGTTCCCGGGTTCGATTCCCGGCGGGGCCAGGGATTTTCTCTGCCTCGTGATGACTGGGTGTTGTGTGATGTCTTTAGGTTAGTTAGGTTTAAGTAGTTCTAAGTTCTAGGGGACTGATGACCATAGATGTTAAGTCCCATAGTGCTGAGAGCCATTTGAACCATGTCCCTTCTTCTTGTTAGTGTTTTCCACATATTGCTTTCCCTGCCGATTGTGCGGAGAACCTCCTCATTCCTCTCATTCCTTACCTTTAACAGTCCACCTAATTTTCAACATTCTTCTTTAGCACCACATTTCAGATGTTTCTACTCTCCTCTGTTCCGATTTTCCCACAGTGCTTGTCTCACTGCCGTGCAATGCTGTGCTGCAAATGTATATTGTCATAAATGTTTTCCTCAAGTTTAAGGTCCGTGTTTGATACTCTTGGCCAATGCCAGTGCTAGTCTGCTTTTGATGCCCTCCTTGCTCCGTCCGTCACTGGTTATTTCGCTGCCTAGGTAGCAGAATTCCTTAACTTCATTTACTTCGTGACCATCAGTCCTCACGTTAAGTTTCTCATTGTTCTCATTTCGGCTGGTTCTCATTACTTTCGTCTTCCTTCGATTTACTGTCAGTACTAGTTAAACTAGTACTCAGTAGTTAAACTCAGTGTTATCACAGAGCCACAATCGACACCGCACTGGTGCAGTCACGGTTGTGTACAGCTGTGATGTGGTATCTCGGATCCCGTTACGTTTGCCGTTTGTTTTCTTTTTTTTTTTTTTTTTTTTCCTTTGAGGGCCAAGCCAGGTCCACAGAGCGGGACTGGGAGACAACGGTCCCTGCGCCGTGGCGCAGTAGTTAAACTAGTGCTCATTAGACTGTTCAGTCCATTCAAAACATCCTGCAATCCTATTGTTAGTTGTCGGTATAGACTGTTGCTGTTTCTCAGAATGCGTAGATTGTTTTCGATATTAGTGGGGTAATGGTTTTTGTTCATTAAATGTTCTAACAATAGAAGAAAATTACCACATACAAAAGGCTATAGTCGAAGGGAAAAACGTAATAAATGTGACACAAGGCTCTGCAACAACACACACTTTACGGCTCTGAGAGAACTGTTCAAGGACACAGAACAGTAACCACACACACGCAAAAGAACCACTTCCCCATCACACACAGAGACATAAATAATGAACAGAAATCGTCGTAATTCGCGCTACAGTTTTTTATAGTCTTTCTCGCTATATCCGACACACATCTCGCGACACGCGCGAACAGCAAGATGGCATAATATTCTGGATCAGAAACAAAGTGCAAAAGTTTTTCTGTGTAAAAAGCAGCCACATACCATCCAACGAACGTGAGTACACGAATAGCTAAACCACAGCTCAATACACACCAAAAACACAACACTATCACAACCCCAATTATATACTGCTGACATAAGAAGTTCACCTTTTAGTATTTGTTTACTAACAGCCGTTCACATGGTTGCAGATGACATGATGTTCGTTAAGTAAAAAAGACGGCAACAGAAAAAAAGAGCACAGAAAATATGTCACAAACAGCGCCAATAATAGCTTAAAAAATGGTGTAGCATACGATAAATAAGGTAGTATAAAAGTATCAATATAAAACTATATTTCAAAAGATGATTTGTGAAAAGGTAATAATGTTTTACTGTGTTTGCACAACCATACCATTTTCTGCATGTTTTAGATTAAAAAAAAAACCCACTGATGATAGTGATATTTGTCGCCGAAATTAGTTTGGGATAATAAAGAAATAACCGAATAACAAGGTGTTTTGCATCAAGGCGGACTCAATTTTTGATATTACTGTTTTTCTATGGAAACACGGACCCAATGGAAGAGTTCCGAGATAATATTATTGTTACCAGCTACCTCTGTAACACAGAGTAACGCCCACTGTCGCTTTGAGCGTGTAAACACGTTACGCGGCAGAGAACAATGCCACCCTGGTAGGCCAGGGGCCGGGCTCGGTCGGCGCTGCCGTCCTTGGTTGGGAAGGCCGCTACCAGAGGCCGCGCGTGTCGCAGCCTCGGCCCTCAGGGTTCAAGGCCGTGACCCCGCCGGCCCCCCGCTGCGGCAACGTGTGCTCCGCCACCCGCCACGGCGCAGGGACCGTTTGTCTCCCAGTCCCGCTCTGTGGACCTGGCTTGGCCCTCAAAGGAAAAAAAAGAAAACAAACGGCAAACGTAACGGGATCCGAGATACCACATCACAGCTGTACACAACCCTGACTGCACCAGTGCGGTGTCGATTGTGGCTTTGTGATAACAGTCATCCGCCATCATTCGTACTTGACCCATACTTATTGCTGTCGAGGTCGTCAGTCCTAAGAAAGTTTTTTTGCAGCTCTCTGTGCTAGTTTATGATGTGGATGTTTCTTCCTGCAAACTGTGTGCCTATGTCGGACTGGGACTGGAACCAGGGACCTTTGCTTATCGCGAGCAGCTGCTCTATGGACTAAGCTGAAAGGAAATGATGGTATCGGATTATTGAGAATTTCACATAAAGCGTTTCTGAGGGTAGTAATAAGGTAAAATATTATAGTGGAGAATCCAACGTAACAGCCAAGGTTACAATGGCATTCTTCTGCGTCTACTACTGTGCTTTAGCTGTGTAGAGTCGCTTATATTTAGTCACTGCTGCTTATTGAGTGTGATGCTACGTAAAAATTTTTAAGTAGCTTTGTTGTGATTGGTCATTTCAGGCGGAAGGAGAGAGAATTTTATTACACTACTGGCCACTAAAATTGCTACACAACGAAGAGGACGTGCTACAGACGCGAAATTTAACCGACAGGAATAAGATGCTGTGATTTGCAAATGTCAGTTTTTCAGAGGATTCACACAAGGTTGGCGCCGGTGGCGACACTTACAACGTGCTAACATGAGAAAACTTTCCAACCGATTTCTCATACACAAACAGCAGTTGACCGGCGTTGACTGGTGAAACGTTGTTGTGATGCCTCGTCTAAGGAGGAGAAATGCGTACCATCACGTTTCCTACTTTGATAAAGGTCGGATTGTAGTCTATCGCAAATGCGGTTTATCGTATCGCTACATTGCTGCTCGCGTTGGTCGAGATACAATGACTGTTAGCAGAATATGGAATCGGTGGGTTCAGGAGGGTAATACGGAACGCCGTGCTGGATGCCAACGGCCTCGTATCACTAGCAGTCGAGATGACAGGCATCTTATCCGCATGGCTGTAACGGATCGTGCAGCCACGTCTCGATCCCTGAGTCAACAGATGGGGACGTTTGCAAGACAACAAACATCTGCACGAACAGTTCAACGACGTTTGCAGCAGCATGGACTATCAGCTCGGAGACCATGGCTGCGGTTACCCTTGACGCTGCATCAGAGACAGAAGCGCCTGCGATGGTGTACTCAACGACGAACCTGGGTGCACGAATGGCAAAACATCATTTTTTTTTCGGATGAATCCAGGTTCTGTTTACAGCATTGTGATGGTCGCATCCGTGTTTGGCGACATCTCGGTGAACACACATTGGAAGAGTGTATTCGTCATCGCTATACTAGCGTATCACCCTGCATGATGGTATGGGGTGCCATTTGTTACACGTCTCGGTCACCTCTTGTTCACATTGACGGCACTTTGAACATTGGACGTTACATTTCAGATGTGTTACGACCTGTGGCTCTATCATTCATTCGATCCCTGCGAAACCCTACATTTCAGCAGCATAATGCAAGATCGCATGTTGGAGGTCCTGTACGGGCCTTTCTGGATACAGAAAATGTTGGACTGCTGCCCTGGCTGGCACATTCTTCAGATCTCTCACCATTTGAAAACGTCTGGTCAATGGTGACCGAGCAACTGGCTCGTTACAATACGCCAGTCATTACTCTTGATCAACTGTGGTATCGTGTTGAAGCTGCATGGGCAGCTGTACCTGTACACGCCATCCAAGCTCTGACTCAATGCCTAGGCGTATCAAGGCCGTTATTACGGCCAGAGGTGATTGTTCTGGGTACTGATTTCTGAGGATCTATGCACCCAAATTGCGTGAAAATGTAATCACATGTCAGTTCTAGTGTAATATATTTGTCCAATGAATACCCGTTTATCATCTGCATTTCTTCTTGGTGTAGCAATTTTAATGGCCAGTAGTGTATAACAGGTTGCTACGGTGGAGGGACTGGGGGTCTGCTGTTGTCTAATGCTTCTTGCATTCTTTTCCATGACCGGTGCTCATCGGCGAATAGGGCGTGGACTTCTGTTTTTCCTCGTACAGGACGCAGGCCGGACGGCGGCAACGAGTTGCCAGTAGCGGTCGCATTACATGTTGGTGGAGCCTGTTGGAATCCAGCGGGCTGGCAGCCAGGAGGGGGCAAACCTCTATATACATCCTCTCTGTTCATCATGTTAGAACGCTTTACTATTTCTATGGCGTCTCTGATTTTGCATTTCGTCACACCCGCCTGCTTGGCGAGTATGCAGGTTTCGTCTTTCCAGTATTTGGCCACTGCAGTCTTGCTGTGCTGCCCAGAACGAACGTAGCGCACATCTTCACGGGCTCTCGCGTACGGTTCCCCTCTTCATTCGGGGACTAAGTCTGCGTGTTTTATCCTAATACCTTCATCTCATGTTCATCACATACATACGCAAGTCGCCAAAGGGCGTCAACTAGAACGATTTGTACCAGGCGGCATAAGTTTCCCAATGGCGCATTGCTATCCGCCTGCCGGTTACAGCGACGCACTGACATTCCACCTTGTACACGAGTGCAGCTTGTAATGCATCTGTCTTGTCCTTCGTGGAGCCTAGCACATACTGGAACATGAGGCTGCTGTGGTAGACGGACCAGATACCAACCCGTTGAAGAGGTTTACCAGTCCAGTCAGCGACATTTTTCACGTAAGGTAAGCGCGCTGCTGGCTGCTTTCCGTCGATTCCTTGCCTCTCTCGTTTCCTTTTGTTTGGTGCCATGGCTGTTGGCATCCATTTATGGTTGTAGCCATTGACCACAAACGTTGTACGCAGCCTCATGTGACCAATCATAACAACGACCTTTTTTAAAATTGTGACGTAACATCATGCTCGGTAAGCAGCAACGACAAAATATAAGCAACTCCACACAGATAAAGAACATCAGTGGACGCAGAAGGAGGCTACTGTAAGCGTGGACGAAACGTTGGTTTCTTCAGTTTTTTTTTTTTTTCACTACGGAGCGATACGACACACACAAAACTGTTATGAAAACTGGCTCTGGCTGCGGAACCCACGCAATTATTTTACTGGTACAAGTCCTTCTATTACAAACCAAATGGTTCAAATGGCTCTGAGCACTATTCGACTCAACATCTGAGGTCATCAGTCCACTAGAACTTGGAACTACTTAAACCTAACTAACTTAAGGACATCACACACATCCATGCCCGAGGCAGGATTCGAACCTGCGACCGTAGCAGTCGCGCGGTTCCGGACTGAAGTGCTTAGAACCGCTCGGCCACCGCGGCCGGATATTACACGCCGTTTGGCGACTTTTGCATCTTTGTGGTGAAGATTAGATAAAAGGATTAGGACAATAAACGTGCACCTAGTCCCCAAACGAAGAATGGGAATCTTACGCGAGATCCCGTGATCTTCAGAGATTTACGCTAACCACTTATATTGCAGTCGTTCTATCTGTTTCTTAAAAATTCTTTCGTTATCATCTCATAGCATCTCTGAAATTCTTGCGGAAAAAGCTTCACTCACGGACGGACCATATCCAAGCACGTCGCACGGCGTCCTCTCACAGATATACTTCTCGCGTATCTTGCGAAGCTAGCTTCGGACGCATTCGAAGCGGTTAAGCTACTTCTCAGAATATCATTTCTTCGTAGAGCGCTGGTCTCGTAAGGTATGCCGGAGAATTGTGAAGTTACGAACGTAGGAGGTGCTGCCGGAAGTGTAACTGTGTGGGTGTATTGTGAGTCGTGCATGGATGGCTCGGTAGAATACTTGGTCATGAAAAGCGAAGGTCTGGGGTTCCAGTCCTGATCCGGCACAAAGATATAATCTGCCGGGAAGTTTCTCAAGTCAGTGCACATTCCACCACTAAAAATTATTTCTGGATAACGTAATTTTTGGTCTATTTATGCTTATTGTAATAAGTTTGTTTATGTTTAGAATCAACTGCTAATTTGTTGGACCAGACACAGATTAGTACCAAGTGTTTCTGTATTTCCTGAGAATTTTCTTACAGTGTTACATTCCTATATACAACTACATCGTCTGTGAACGGCCTGAGAAACCTAGAGACGTTATCTGTTACGTCATTAACTACAAGGTGAGCAGCAGTGGTCCTACTACACTAGCATGCGGTATGCCGAAAGCTACTTTCACTTCTGGCGTTGTAATCCTATTATGAACCGCATACAGAGTTCTCTTCGCAACAGTTTCAACAATTTTGTAGTTTCATGTATGTAAGAAGGCGCGCTGGACGTTGCAGAATGGTAAGGAGCATTGCACCGTGTGACGCACCAGCCAACACACACGTAACGTGCATTTACCGTTCATTTTTATGTAGTGTTTGTTTTATACAATGTTAACAACCGACACTGAAAGATTTCCGATCACATAATCTTTTACAGGGAGAGAAACAAGAAGAAACGGAGGCTCGGTTAAAAGGGCAGGCAATAGAAGGCGCGGAAAACACACTTACGACGCCACACCTCTCTGTCTGCACAGAGCGGATAACGCACACACTTCCCTACAGTATTACCACTTTACTAGAGAACATTTTCAGTCACGTCGAAAATTTGATCTGATAAACCGAATGCCGAATATAGTCTATTAGGTGATATGGTGGTGTAGGATTGTACTGAAGGCTTTTTAAAAGTCGAGAAATACTACACTAACCCGAACTCCGTTGTCTGTTACTACCTTCTGGATCTCATGAATGAAGAGAACAAGTTAGGTTACGCACCAGTTATTTTTGTGCAAATGATAGCTTTTTCCTAACACGCATATATCTACACTACTTAATGGCTAAAATAGTCACGTGGTCATCTCAACTTAGTTGCAGGCTGCCTATATAACAGCTTCCAAGAGAAGCAAAAACTTGATTTGGAGTTTCCAGAATGACAGTTTCACCCTGCAACGGAACGTGTGCTGATATGAAACTTCATTGCAGATTAAAACTGCGCGCCAGATCGAGACTCGAACTCGGGACCTTTGTCTTTCGCGAGCAAGTGCTCTACCAACTCTTTTTTTA
This sequence comes from Schistocerca nitens, assembly GCF_023898315.1. Classification (NCBI taxonomy): domain Eukaryota; kingdom Metazoa; phylum Arthropoda; class Insecta; order Orthoptera; family Acrididae; genus Schistocerca; species Schistocerca nitens. Next base: position 57,240,150 of record NC_064614.1, on the reverse strand, counting down.
TTTGTTTTTTCTTCTTTCACTTTTGTTCGGTATTGTTCGTTGCGTTTGGTCTGGGCGGACGTCACAAGACATCCTTTGATCGTTGATTCCTTTACTCAGTGTTTTTTTATTACGGAGGGCGAGCAGCCCTCTGACCAAACACGCTGAGCTACCGTGCCGGCGCCAACTGAGCTACCTAAGCACGACTCACGCTCCGTCCTCACAGCTTTACTTCCGTTCCGCAGGAGAGCTTGTGTTAAGTTTGGAAGGTAGGAGACGAGTTACTGGCGGAAGTGAAGCTGTGAGAAGGGAGGGTGAGTCGTGCTTGGGTAGCTCATTCGTAGAGCACTTGCCGGCGAAAGACAAAGGTCCCGAGTTCGAGTCTCGGTCCGGCACATAGTTTTAATCTTCCAGGAAGTGTGATTTGGAGTATTTCATACAATGGAGCACATTCGATATTACCTCTTGTTGAACATTTGCCGTCCAGTATAAAGTATGTGGTTGTATTAATCAAACACTCATCGAGCAAATCACTTACCTGCATGTGTGGGATATCTCGCTAGGATACGGAGGTGAAAGGGAATGTCGTTTGGCGAGGGCCTCCCGGTGGGTACACCTGATCGCCTTGCGCAAGTCTTTTGAAATGACGCCACTGCGGCGACTTGCGCGTTGATGAGGATAAAATGATGGTGAAGACGATTCAAACATCCAGTCCCTAAGTAGAGAAAATCTGCGCACCAGTCGGGAATCGAATATTCGACGTCTTTCACTATGTGATTTTTTTAGTCAAGTAGGCCTATTTATTTTGATTTTGGAGAACATTGACCACACTGCCGACAATAGTTATTGCTGTACAGAATTAACACAAAAACTCACAGAATGTTCCAATAAGTTTCGGGTGTGCAGCCGCAAGAACTTAATGGAACAGTCTTTGCGCCGCCAAAACCTGAAGATTCAACTCATAGAATGTCAGCACTCTGTACAATAAAATATAATTCATTACCTTATTTAAAAATATACCTCGTCCCGAATCTTGACCAGAGACCCATGTCGACGCCCGCCGACTCCTCACACACAACTCCGACTGTCTCGCGCGCACTACTAGCACAGACGAACTACATGCTCTCGCGACTCGCTACGTACAACAACTGCTTCACAACTCCACTGAACTCTTGCGCGGTCAAGCGCAGACTAGCAACGATAAATAACTCTCTGGTCAGAGATTCTGTCATGCCTTGCCATCGCTGCTACTGAATACATACGTGTTTCAATATATATGGCAGTTTCAAGTTTTTAAATGTCTCAGGTCCAATGACATTATCGCAAGCTCTCGAAAAGTCTGTGGTCAAAGGCTTCAGGTAATCGTTAGTCAGGAACATTTTTTCGATGTGCAGTGATAAAGACGTGATATTGTGTAAAAAAATACTTCTGTCCTTACGAAAGCCACGTTGTGGTAGTCGTCTCATTTTATATTATGAGTACACGCAGACTGAAGCGACGAACGAAAATTTGTACCAACCCGGGTGTCCTGTTCACTAGGCAGGTGCGCTAACCACTTGGTCACTCTGGCTCAGTGTCTTTGCACAGCTGCATGGACCATCCTAGTACGCCTCCCTCCTCACTCTAAATCTCCATTCACGTCTCATCCCACATGGTATTCCCTTCTAAAGTCTAACAGCATATTTTCTAGCCACCGTTCTAAACGGAGCTTGATGAGGCGTTCAAAGGTATTACCCAGACATGACAGCGCAGTTGGTCTATGTATGTTGCACGACCATGATCTTTCCCATGTTTTAAGACTTTCACCAAGTATGTCCGTCTATTTCAATTTTGCAGCCCATGTGTTGAATTCTATCGCGAGTAGAATAGACGGTTATTTTGTATGCCTCAATATCCGATAGTAGTTCACCCTAATACGGATTCTGTACGTAATCTCTGTTTTTTCGACGCAATAAACCAGATTCTTCGTCTCCCTATGTCATGCCGCGATCGAAGTCTCGAAGTCTTTGTCACGTCTCTCGTGAGGCATGGAATGACTTAAGAAACGCTGTTGCAATCTCGGAGGTCACCTTTGAGTACCTGCATCGTCGTTGTACAAGAGAATCTACATTAGCTTTGCGCGTCCCCTTTGCTTGTGGCATTTTGGCGATCAGTCGGTTTTGCTGGGATGGGACCCCAATCTACACACAGTGATACCGTTAATTAAAACAGAATGCCTGCGGTACAATTGGGCGGAGAACGGAGAAGCAGACCTTCACTCGCAGTCTTGTGCCCATAGGTTTCCCATGGTCTGTGCTGTCGTCCATCCGAGAAATAATACCAATGCGCATAGTTCTCGTTAGCCTTATTGTGTCTCATTACCGATCCTTTGTCCGCACGTCTCTGTTTTTATGTAAAGCACCAGTGCAAAAGAGAAAATTTCTGCTAAGTGCATTCGCTTTGTAAGCGATAAACGGACGAGTCATACTGCTCGCGGTGGTGTGACTAAATAAAATGAAACGTGTATCACGGAAAATGGATTTCAGTTGTTTCATACACAGTACTAGCATTAATTAACTACTGATACAACAGCCATTAATACACTACTGGCCATTGAAACTGCTACACCACGAAGATGACGTGCTACAGACGCGAAACTTAAACGACAGGAAGAAGATGCTGCGATATGCAAATGATTAGCTTTTCAGAGCATTCACACAAGGCTGGCGCCGGTGGCGACACCTACAACGTGCTGACATGAGGAAAGTTTCCAACCAATTTCTCATACATAAACAGCAGTTGACAGACGTTGCCGGGTGAAACATCGTTGTGATGCCTCGTGTAAGGAGGAGCAATGCGTACCATCACGTTTCCGACTCTGATAAAGGCCGGATTGTAGCCTATCGCGATTGCGGTTTATCGCGTCACGACATTGCTGCTCGCGTTGGTCGAGATCCAATGACTGTTAGCAGAATATGGAATCGGTGAGTTCAGGAGGGTAATACGGAACGCCGTGCTGGATCCCAACGGCCTCGTATCAGTAACAGTCGAGATGACAGGCATCTTATCCGCTTGGCTGTAACGGATCGTGCAGCCACGTCTCGATCCCTGAGTCAACAGATGGGGACTTTTGCAAGACAAAAACCATCTGCTCTAACAGTTCGACGACGTTTGCAGCATGACGGACTATAAGCTCGGAGACCATGGCTGCGGCTACCCTTGACGTTCCATCACAGACAGCAGCGCCTGCGATGGTGTACTCAACGACGAACCTGGGTGCACGAATGACAAAACGTCATTTTTTTCGGATGAATCCAGGTTCTGCTTACAGCATAATGATGGTCGCATCCGTGTTTGGCGACATCGCGGTGAACGCACATTGGAAGCGTGTATTCGTCATCGCCATACTGGCGTATCACCCGGCGTGATGGTATGGGGTGCCATTGGTTACACGTCTCGGCCACCTGTTGTTCGCATTGACGGCACTTTGAACAGTGGACGTTACATTTCACATGTGGTGCGGCCGGTGGCTCTACCCTTCATTCGATCCTTGCGGATCCCCACATTTCAGCACGATAATGCAAGATCGCATGTTGGAGTTCCTGTACGGACCTTTCTGGATACAGAATATGTTCGACTGCTGCCCTGGCCAGTGCATTCTCCAGATCTCTCTTGATGAACTGTGGTATAGTGTTGAAGCTGCATGGGCAGCTGTACCTGTACACGCCATCCAAGCTCTGTTTGACTCAATGCCGAGGCGTATCAAGGCCGTTATTACGGCCAGAGGTGGTTGTTCTGGGTACTGGTTTCTCGCGATCTATGCACCCAAATTGCTTGAAAATGTAACCACTTGTCAGTTCTAGTATAATATATTTGTCCAATGAATACCCGTTTATTATCTGCATTTCTTCTTGGTGTAGCAATTTTAATGGCCAGTAGTGTAGTATGTCCACTCAAATGGAACACTCGACGTATTGTTCCCAAGCATCGGTGTACCGATTCGGTGCGATGAATAAACACATTTTGGTCACACGAACCTCGTAAGTTAGTCGTAGTTACAGTGTTGATATAACTGCATAGTGAAAATGCTTTTAGGACAGTGCACAGTATTCTGCTCTAGAATGTGTCACAAGGCGCAGCTGAATCACTGCCGCATTCCTGTTGTATGCATTCTCTCTCCCCCAGCAGGGTAAATACAGACAGATCCAGCGATAATAATTTTACCAAAGTGTGAGACTTTTTTTAGTTTCAACATTTTGTTGGTACAGGATCAGCAACTTTTTAAATATTTCGTGAAGCGTTTATTAACAACTCTGTCATCACATGGAGCCCACCATTCATAAAGCTGTCACAGATGCGGTACATATGTTTGGCGACTAGTTTCGATCCAAGTGGTTCTTTCTCAAACCTGACTTACTGAGGCTGCAGTAAAAGTGCCTGGTCTTAATAACAATCATCAAAACGCCAGTACATTCTTTATAAAATGTTCGCAGATAATTCACAATAAACAGTCAGCAAGTCAGAATTAGTATGCCCATTTTGATGTTCGTAATTAAGATCAGGCACTTTCAATGCAACCTCAGTAGAACAGGCTTGAGAATGAACCACTTGGTTCGAAAGTGATAGCCAAATACACGTACTGCAACTGCGACAGATGTTTTAAAAAACGCTTCATGAAACATTGAGACTTTCCTGAGTACTTGTAAAATATATGAATGACCTGATAGGTAACGTCGGACGTTCCATGACGCTTTTCATGGATGATAGCGTAGTATACTGAGAGTTCGCGTCACTACAATGTTGTTGTCTTCAGTCCAGAGACTAGTTTGATTAAGCTCTCCATGCTACTCTATCCTGTGCAAGCTTCTTAATGTCCAAGTACGTGCTGGAACCTACATCCTTCTGAATATGCTTAGTGTATTCACCTCTTGGTCTCCATATACGACTTTTACCCTCCACGCTTCCGTCCAGTACTAAATTGGCGATCTTTTGATGCTTCAGAACGTGTCCTGCCACCCTATCCCTTCTTCTAGTCAAGTTGTGCCACAAATTCCTCGTCTCCCCAATTCTATTTAGTACCTCCTCATTAGTTACGTCATCTGTACATCTAATCTTCAGCATTGTTATGTAGCACCACGTTTCGAAAGCTTCTTCTCTCTTCATTTCTAAACTGTTTATCGTCCATTTTTCACTTCCATACATAGCGACACTCCATACAAATACTTTCAGAAAGGACTTCCTGAAACTTAAATCTATACTCTATGCCCGCATCTCGTGGTCGTGCGGTAGCGTTCTCGCTTCCCACGCCCGGGTTCCCGGGTTCGATTCACGGCGGGGTGAGGGATTTTCTCTGCCTCGTGATGGCTGGGTGTTGTGTGATGTCCTTAGGTTAGTTAGGTTTAAGTAGTTCTAAGTTGTAGGGGACTGATGACCATAGATGTTAAGTCCCATAGTGCTCAGAGCCATTTGAACCATATACTCTATGTTGATATATTTCTCTTCTTCAGAAACGCTTTCCTTGCCATAGCCAGTCTACATTTTCTATCCTCTCTACTTCGACCATCATCAGTTATTTTGCTTCCCAGACAGCAAAACCCATTTAATACTTTAAGTCTCTCAATTCCTAATCTAATTCCCTCAGCATTACCTGATTTTAAGTCGACTACATTCCATTACCCTCGTTTTGCTTTTGTTGATGTTCATCTTATATCCTCCTTTCACGACACGCTCCATTCCGTTCAGCTGTTCTTCTAGGACCTTTGCTGTCTCTGACAGAATTACAATGTCATCGGCAAACCTCAAAGTTTTTATTTCTTCTCCATGGAGTTTAATTCCTACACCAAATTTTTCTTTTGTTTCCTTTACTGCTTGCTAAATGTACAGATTGAATAACGTTGGGGATAGGCCAGAACCGTGTCTCACTCCCTTCGCAACCACTGCTTCCCTTTTATGACCCTCGACTCTTATAACTGCCATCTGGTTTCTGTACAAATTGTAAATGGCCTTTCGCTCCCTGTATTTTACCCGTGCCACCTTCAGAATTTGAAAGAGAGTATTCCTGTAACATTGTCAAAAGATTTCTCTAAGTCTACAAATGCTAGAAACGTAGATTTTCCTTTCCTTAATCTATTGTCTAAGGTAAGTCGTAGGGTCGGTATTGCCTCACGTGTTCCAGCATTTCTACGGAATCCAAACTGATCTTCCCCGATGTCGGCTTCTATCAGTTTTTCCATTCGTCTGTAAAGAATTCATGTTAGTATTTTGCAGTCGTGATTAATTAAACTGATAGTTCGGTAATTTTCACACCTGTCAGCACCTGCTATCTTTGGGATTGTAATTATAATTTATGTGCTACATATTGTAGTGTATCACGATTGTATTGTATCACTACATACTGTAGTGAAATGTAGGAAGACTTGCAGGGGAACTATGATTGGTGGAAGATGCGACAGTAGACACACAACGTAAACAAATGTAAAGTATTAGGAATAAATAAACAGAAAAACATTTATTACTGCAAATACGTAGAGAGAAAGACCAGATGCTGCAAGAGAAATGTCCTCCATCACATTATGCTCTGCTGCTAAAATTCTGAGACCTTACATTCCTAGATGAGTCAACCAGCAGCTTCCTTTTCCTTGTATCTCGCTAAAAGACCATGAACATAAAATTAGAGAGATTCGAGCTTTGATCTCATACGGAGACTTACCAGCAATCATTCTTCCCGCGAACCAAACGCGACGTGAACAGGAAAACGGGAATCTGGCAGTGGTGCATAGAGTACCCTCCGCTGCACACCGTAAGGCGGCTTACTGAATAGGGAAGTAGATGTAGAATAAATCTGTTTTTGAAAATCGTAGCAAAATGCCTACAGTAGTTCGTGTGATTGGCCGTCATATACAGACACAAAAGCGAATCAGGGCACTTACAGACATTCAGATACAGGGAATTCGTGGTTGCCTGTGCATAAAAACATTGTTTTTAACCCATTGCAGAATCCTAGTATTGTATACCTATGCTGAGATTTCGTTCTCGGAATTTCGCATTTCGCATTTCTGTTTCTTTCAATATTCCCCTTAATTTTGGCCATCATTCTTGTTCTTTTTCTTCTTCTTTTCACAGCCTTATTCCATGACTTCCTGTCGCCGCCCCTACCCCCTCCCCCCCCCCTCCCCCCTCCCCACCAACTGCCCCTTTTCCCCCAGCAATGGAAGTTATGTATCCACCTGTCTGCTTTACTGTAATGTCAAATGCAAGCTTGGGTAAGTTTTCTAAAGGTTTGTGATTCGTGTAACTAAAGAGGGTGGGTGACGTGGTTACCAGCCCGCTATTCACCTAATCGGATGTGTAAAACCGCCTAAAAACCACACCCAGGCTGGTCGGCATGCCGGGCCGATTCGATGGGGGCGCGCGTGTCCCCGCGCAGCGATCAGGGGGGATCAGTTTTTTTCGCCGTTACTGTAATCAAGTAAATGAAGTTACACTTATTAGAGCCCTGAGGAGAATATTTTGTTTGGAACTTGTCGCGAATGGGCCACACGTTTCGTAATTTCCTTTTTAAGTGCGGCACTCTCCGAGCATTTCACGCAGTCGTAAAATGGCAGTAACCAGCTTGCGTCGCCATTCCAGGGGGAAACTGGTCGTTACGTCAGGAAACGGCTTTACGCAACGCGTTACCGGCACCGGCCACACATTCCGTTCCACTCCAGTGGGCCACAGCTGTCGCCCGCAGAATGCTTCCAGCGGCCTCACTGGAACGTAGGAACGTCCCACTTGGCGTCCCGGACACCTCCGTCTATGACAAAGGCGCGGTGCTTATGCTTTGGCGACAATGTGGTGGCAGCCCTCCGCAGTTTTCGTGAGCGCCCTCCACAGTTTCGGTGTAGCGTTTCTATCTTGTGATGTTCGTTTTCACGTTAGGTATCACGTCACGGAAACATTTTGTCAAATGGGGTTGCGACTACACAGTCTCCTAATGATACGTTCTCGCTGGACGTCAAGTAATATCACGGAAACATCTCGTCCAATGGGGATGCGTTCGCACTAGGAGAAACGTTAACATTTAAACAACCCCTTGGTGTGTTTTTTTTTAAATCTTTATTTACCATCAACAATAATATTTATACATCCAACCCACCTCCTTAATTGATTAGTGGGTCATTACTTGCTACTGTTGTTTACAATTAGCAGCTGATTACAATATATATAGTAAGTTGTGAGCTACAGCTAATCTAAATTCAATGGGCAACTATACAATTGTTTATTTTAACTTCTAAGTTTATAACTAGACCTACATTCTACTTCCTGCAGCGTCACAGATGTGTCAGTGATGTACAAACCTACTTTATTGCCTTGCCAATCGAGCTAATCCCGATGGGCGTGCCCCTGACACTGGGCAGGCCAGGATGTTAATCGCTGCAGGTTCCTAAACCTAGATTTCTAGTCTAATTCCTACTAACTAATTCTAACCTACGTCATTTCCAGTGTATTGTCAATTCCGGGTTATTCATATTCCCCACCCGCTCTAATCCCGTGCGTGGCGGATTCCAGACTAAAGGGTCGGCCTATTCACGCACATCACAGGCGGAATGGGAGTAGGGCACATTAGTCATAATCTGTGTCATTCAGTCTCGTTCCCTCATGTATTCCCTCAACACCTTCTGTGATACCTCGTTGGCAAGTCTATTTATTATCTGGAAGGTGTCTTCTTGTCTTATTAGGTTGTAAGTGTCGTGGTCAGGTAGTTGATTCCGTAGTGTAGAGGCAACATCATTGAAGAGGGGGCACTCGTAAATCACATGATCGGGAGTGCCCTCCGGTTCACCACATTCACACGCGGGTGTGACCCTTTTCCCAAACCGGCATAAGTATGCCGGGTAAGGTCCATGTCCAGTGAGGAAATGGATTAGCCCTCTGGTGGGTTCAAAGTACTCCATTCTTAGCCGTTCCCTAATGCTTGGTATCAACTCATGTGTCCTGCGCCCTGTTTCATCCGCGTCCCACAGTTCTTGCCATAATTGTATTCCTCTTTGCCGAATCTCACCCTTGTCCCTTGCCCCAATACCTAAGATCTCCTCTATTTTTGTTATATTTCCCTTTTTAGTCCAGAACCATGCAGCTTGCTCCCTAATTTTGATGTCCAGGGGGCAAAGCCCCATTACGACTAGTAGTGCTCCCCCCGATGTTGTTCTGTAAGCACCTATCGATCTAAGAATCATGTTCCTTTGAACCCTTCTCACTGTCATGGCGGGCACCACCCTCGTGAGCCTGTGTGCCCAGACTCCCGATCCGTAACCCACTATCGATGTTAATATACTGTTATGATAAAGTTTTATAAGGTGTGGTGGAAGATGAAATCTTCTGTGTCCTATGGATATGAGATTATTCAGTGTTTGGAGGGCTTTCTGGGTTACGGTTTCGATGTGTTTCCCAAAATTCCACTTCTCATCAATGATGATGCCCAAGTATCGTGCGTCACGTCTCCGAAGAACCGGCGAGTGGTTGATTCGTACAGTAGGGTTACGGATTAATTGTCCCTTCAATAGTAAGTAAGTGGACTTACTTGGTGACACCGTCATTTTGGTGTTTTGGCACCATAGTTGTAGCTTGTGTAAGGCACCCTCTATTTAAGGTTCAATGTCTTCGCGGCTACGGCCGCCGACCAGCAGGAGGAGGTCATCTGCATAGGCTATCACCTCTAGCACTTCTTCACTTTGTTGTAGAGTGTCTAGTAAAGGCTCCATATGGATGTCCCAGAACAGGGGCCCTAGCACGGAACCCTGAGGACAGCCCTTTGTTATAGCTTTTCCAATTCTCTTGCTAGAAGATGATAGCCAGACCTCCCGTTCCTCGCAATAGCTCCTCAGACAACCATATAGCGGCCCTGGACACTCCTTCTCCCGCAAGCAGGAGAAGAGCGAAGGCCACCACAGGTTGTCGAAGGCGCCACTGATGTCAACCATAATGCCCACCACGTACTTATGTGGGGTAGAGCCACAGACCTCAGATGTCGATCGCCCAGGCCTGAAGCCAAATTACCTGTCGCTCACCCCACGCAGCACTCTATGTGCAGCCAGTCTGTCAGCTAGTAGCTTTTCTAATATTTTCCCCAATATGTTGATTAAACAGATTGGTCTATAGGATTTTACGTTTGTAGGATCTTTATCTAACCCTTTCCGAATAATGACTACATTTGCGGACATCCACACCCTTGGTGTGTGTTTACAGGTTACATTTAGCGTTCAAAGCCGGCCGTATGGCCGAGTGGTTCTAGGTGCTTCAGTCTGGAACCGCGCGACTGCTACGGTCGCGGGTTCGAATCCTGCCTCGGGCATGGATGTATGTGATGTCCTTAGGTTGGTTAAGTTTAAGTAGTTCTAAGTTCTAGGGGACTGATGACCTCAGATGTTAAGTCCGATAGTGCTCAGAGCTATTTGAAACATTTTAGCGTTCAAGATACCGCGGAGTTGCTCAGGCTGCCGAAAATCGCCGACCCCTACTATGCTGCTGCAAGTTGTACGAAAGCAAGTTTATACCTGTGCGTGACAGCGCATACGATGTTAAAAGAATGCCTCTCATAAAGCCGTAGCGTGCACTAACTGGTGTCCTTCCCAAAGCTGAAGACGTCAATCACCTGTGCACTTCATAGCTCCTACGGGGGCAGACACTTTTCTAGAAGAAGGAACGCAGAATATGGCATCTTGATTCATAGAACTTGTGATTCTTTTAACTGAAAAATATGAACTCAAGCGGTGTCTCCTTGACGTCAGAAGTGAAGACTATGACAGCAGGAATAAAGGAGACACAAGATAAAAACAAAATATGTTCTATGTTAAGGGGCTGTCGGCCATAGACCACAGTGTAGGACGTTAAAAAGAATACAAAAACTCTGCATTACCAGTACTGCCGAGAAAGACATTTCATTGAGACCCTGAAGAGCAGTGGTGCTGCCAGTGAGAATGTTTACCTGTCGAGAGTATAGTCTTTTGACAGATCTGGAGGGGACGGCAAAGTGTGTTGACGCCGGCTGTCTTAAATAATATTTTATGCGATTGTGGCTGTTGAATCGTTTTTACCAACTGAAACAGATCGTTCTTCAGTACGCTCAAAATGAGAAAATTCAGTCTTTTGGAACACTTAGGTTCACCAGTGGAACGCAATCCTAAGAGAATTCGATGAACCGTCAGAAGAAGTAATATATTTTCTTATCACAGCGATCTGCTCTCTTCATTCCTGTTGCACAAGTTGCAGTACCAATCGATAGTTATAACAGCTCTGGTTGATTTCAAGCCGAGTTTTCGGCCTCTAAAACAAGATGTTTTCGAAGAAATGCCGAACGTCCCCTCTATTTGCTCATCTAGCTTTTCTTACCGACAGCATCTTTCTTCTCATGTTTTTTATTGCCATGACAGCAGATAAAGAGAACACAAGACCTGCTGATTTAATATAGCGCACCAGGCCATAATGGCTCGCTCTCTGCAAGTGCACTGGTGTGCACTTAGTGGTGCGTCTAACCTCAAGAGACTTTTACCGGTGGCTTTAGCGCTCGGTTTATTGAGCGTTTCAAGCGACGTTAAACGGGCACTTGGGTTTCATCATTGTCCATCTGCTGTTAGAGTGATATGTGCCAGTGTTCAAATCAAAACCCGTAATTCAATATACACAAACACCTGCACATAACTATAAACACACACACACACACACAGTTCGAAGCTGTGTATGATGTCCGAATTTTGCCGATGTTTGTGGAGTATGGTTGGCGATGCAAACGATACATCGATGTTTAAACGGAATAATATCGATATTTGCCATCGATGTTTCCAATTGTAAATCAATGAAGTATCGGTGTCATTTTGAACGACGTTTCATGTCGATGTTTTGTCTGTGATTTGAAAAAAGTGCCCCCGTTTGTCAACAGTCATTTACAGTTAAAGTGTACATGATTCCTGTTTTTATATTTTTTGTAAAAAAAGGAATACGTTTGTTATAAACTGATTTTCAACAATAACTTGAACTTTTAAATGTATTAAAACTACGAATTGTTCGTTTAATCTTAATTCTGCAGTTGTTGTTCATTATAGTTAAGGTGTTGTTGGTGTTTGGAATGCAATCATTATCTAATGTCAGTGAAGTTACTCAGTATATGCTCAGTTGTAGTGCATACCACTCTTAGTTCAAAATATATTTAATTTTTTATTTCATCTAAGCGAGATAGTGATGTCGATAAAAAATTTTACTACAACGGCTGAACGTATTTGAATGAAATCTGGTTCGGAATGAAACTATGACTTAGATTAACTAACAGGTTACTTCTTATCTCGCTAATGGTTTGCCTGGGGTTATTTACGATTGCCACGAGCACTTAAGTACAGTTATCTGTAACTAGTTAATCCAGGTCATGGTGTACGTGTCTGCCAAATGCCGCTAGTAAGTTACCTGAATGAAGCCCTTAAAAATAGTTTTCAAAAAACAAGAGTATATTCCAGTTAAAAAATGAATTACGCAAACAAATGACAAGGCGATTTGAGAAGCGAAGTAGCTCGATTGCGGCACTGACTACTGCGTTGCACTTAAGATTTAAATTATTAAATTTTAAATATCTTTTGACCAAGAGCAAATTGGTCACATACTTAAATGGATTCGCAAAAAGCGCCAGTCAAATAAGTAATAAATCTGATTCTTGCAATTTGTCATAAAAAGACGACTGATATATATAAATGCTGTAAACATTTAGCACCTAATAACGAGTTTAGACAGTGGTCACGTACTGCTACGAGGAGACAGAAGTCCAGATGTATATTGATTCAACTGTTGCTCCGATCACTCAGAATTCTATTGAAATGTGAGAAGCCGTTAAATACGTGTTCCTGGGACGGTATAAATACGCTTTTCAATATTTACCAATTATGGGAAGGTCAGTTCCAAGCAAGTGACCTTTTTCCAAATCCGAGGAAACGGCTTCCAAAACTGTTTTTTTAAATTCATTTACCGAATAGTAAAATACATCTTCCAGTACTAAAAAAAGAAAAAAAATATTACTGATCATAGAGGTTACATTATTACGTTCTGTACTTCAGTTGAGACTAGTGTTAGTTAAAAGTTTGTAATGAAAACATAAAACTGTAATTCGGACGTGTCCAAAAGAACAGACACCAATTTGATCCAGCGGCCACTGTGGATTAAAACACAAAGGAATTACTGACATTGGCTAAAAAGTAACCGTGCACCCGGTGAAGATGGGATCGTGTCAGAGCTAATAGAATCATGGGGACAACTTATAACACGTGAAATATTTAAACTAATAAAGAACATATGGGTAAATGAAAGCATGCCGGAGGAGTGGAGTACTGAAATAATATGCCCAATACATGTTGTTGTTGTTGTGGTCTTCAGTCCTGAGACTGGTTTGATGCAGCTCTCCATGCTACTCTATCCTGTGCAAGCTTCTTCATCTCCCAGTACCTACTGCAACCTACATCCTTCTGAATCTGCTTAGCGTATTGATCTCTTGGTCTCCCTCTACGATTTTTACCCTCCACGCTGCCCTCCAATGCTAAATTTGTGATCCCTTGATGCCTCAAAACATGTCCTACCAACCGATCCCTTCTTCTAGTCAAGTTGTGCCACAAACTTCTCTTCTCCCCAATCCTATTCAATACCTCCTCATTAGTTACGTGATCTACCCACCTTATCTTCAGCATTCTTCTGTAGCACCACATTTCGAAAGCTTCTATTCTCTTCTTGTCCAAACTAGTTATCGTCCATGTCTCACTTCCATACATGGCTACACTCCATACAAATACTTTCAGAAACGACTTCCTGACACCTAAATCTATACTCGATGTTAACAAATTTCTCTTCTTGAGAAACGCTTTCCTTGCCATTGCCAGTCTACATTTTATATCCTCTCTACTTCGACCATCATCGGTTATTTTACTCCCTAAATAGCAAAACTCCTTTACTACTTTAAGTGTCTTATTTCCTAATCTAATTCCCTCAGCATCACCCGACTTAATTTGACTACATTCCATTATCCTCGTTTTGCTTTTGTTGATGTTCATCTTATATCCTCCTTTCAAGACACTGTCCATTCCGTTCAACTGCTCTTCCAAGTCCTTTGCTGTCTCTGACAGAATTACAATGTCATCGGCGAACCTCAAAGTTTTTACTTCTTCTCCATGAATTTTAATACCTACTCCGAATTTTTCTTTTGTTTCCTTTACTGCTTGCTCAATATACAGATTGAATAACATCGGGGAGAGGCTACAACCCTGTCTCACTCCTTTCCCAACCACTGCTTCCCTTTCATGCCCCTCGACTCTTATAACTGCCATCTGGTTTCTGTACAAATTGTAAATAGCCTTTCTTTCCCTGTATTTTACCCCTGCCACCTTCAGAATTTGAAAGAGAGTATTCCAGTCAACATTGTCAAAAGCTTTCTCTAAGTCTACAAATGCTAGAAACGTAGGTTTGCCTTTTCTTAATCTTTCTTCCAAGATAAGTCGTAAGGTCAGTATTGCCTCACGTGTTCCAACATTCCTACGGAATCCAAACTGATCTTCCCCGAGGTCAGCTTCTACCAGTTTTTCCATTCGTCTGTAAAGAATTCGCGTTAGTATTTTGCAGCTGTGACTTATTAAACTGATAGTTCGGTAATTTTCACATCTGTCAACACCTGCTTTCTTTGGGATTGGAATTATTATATTCTTCTTGAAGTCTGAGGGTATTTCTCCTGTCTCATACATCGTGCTCACCAGATGGTAGAGTTTTGTCATGACTGGCTCTCCCGAGGCCATCAGTAGTTCTAGTGGAATGTTGTCTCTTCCCGGGGCCTTGTTTCGACTCAGGTCTTTCAGTGCTCTGTCAAACTCTTCACGCAGTATCTTATCTCCCATTTCGTCTTCATCTACATCCTCTTCCATTTCCATAATATTGTCCTCAAGTACATCTCCCTTGTATAAACCCTCTATATACTCCTTCCACCTTTCTACCTTCCCTTCTTTGCTTAGAACTGGGTTTCCATCTGAGCTCTTGATATTCATACAAGTGGTTCTCTTCTCTCCAAAGGTCTCTTTAATTTTCCTGTAGGCAGTATCTATCTTACCCCTAGTGAGACAAGCCTCTACATCCTTACATTTGTCCTCTAGCCATCCCTGCTTAGCCATTTTGCACTTCCTGTCGATCTCATTTTTGAGACGTTTGTATTCCTTTTGGCCTGCTTCATTTACTGCATTTTTATATTTTCTCCTTTCATCAATTAAATTCAATATTTCTTCTGTTACCCAAGGATTTCTATTAGCCCTCGTCTTTTTACCTACTTGATCGTCTGCTGCCTTCACCACTTCATCCCTCAGAGCTACCCATTCTTCTTCTACTGTATTTCTTTCCCCCATTCCTGTCAATTGTTCCCTTATGCTCTCCCTGAAACTCTCTACAACCTCTGGTTCTTTCAGTTTATCCAGGTCCCATCTCCTTAAATTCCCACCTTTTTGCAGTTTCTTCAGTTTCAATCTGCAGTTCATAACCAATAGATTGTGGTCAGAATCCACATCTGCCCCAGGAAATGTCTTACAATTTAAAACCTGGTTCCTAAATCTCTGTCTTACCATTATATAATCTATCTGAAACCTGTCAGTATCTCCTGGCTTCTTCCATGTATACAGCCTCCTTTCATGATTCCTGAACCAAGTGTTAGCTATGATTAAGTTATGCTCTGTGCAAAATTCTACAAGGCGGCTTCCTCTTTCATTCCTTCCCCCCAATCCATATTCACCTACTATGTTTCCTTCTCTCCCTTTTCCTACTGACGAATTCCAGTCACCCATGACTATTAAATTTTCGTCTCCCTTCACTACCTGAATAATTTCTTTTATCTCGTCATACATTTCATCTATTTCTTCATCATCTGCAGAGCTAGTTGGCATATAAACTTGTACTACTGTAGTAGGCATGGGCTTTGTGTCTATCTTTGCCACAATAATGCGTTCACTATGCTGTTTGTAGTAGCTAACCCGCACTCCTATTTTTTTATTCATTATTAAACCTACTCCTGCATTACCCCTATTTGATTTTGTATTTATAACCCTGTAATCACCTGACCAAAAGTCTTGTTCCTCCTGCCTCCGAACTTCACTAATTCCCACTATATCTAACTTTAACCTATCCATTTCCCTTTTTAAATTTTCTAACCTACCTGCCCGATTAAGTGATCTGACATTCCACGCTCCGATCCGTAGAACGCCAGTTTTCTTTCTCCTGATAACGACGTCCTCTTGAGTAGTCCCCGCCCGGAGATCCGAATGGGGGACAATACATAAGATAGGACAAAAGCTCAATTGTGAAAGCAATAGAGTTATACTTAATACAGTATATAAGATTTTCTCTAGAGTGCTGAACAAAAGAATAAAGAATTGCGTCTTAAAGATACTCAGATAATACCAATGTGGATTCCGACCAAACAGAGGTCCATCTGACCATTTGTTTGTTGTTACTCAAATAACGGAAAAATTTTATGAATATGATATACATCTCCACTTCCTGTTCGCTGACTTCAAACAAGCTTTCGATAGTATCAACAGACCAGCATTGTATAAAGGGCTGAAAGAACTGGGCATCTGTGATAAACCGAGAAGGTTAATTGAGCTAACAATGGAATGGTACAAAAGCAAAAGTAAAAGTGAATATCAGAATGACCAGGCAATTTGACTGAGGATGGAGTGAAATAGGATGATGGCCTCTCTGCAGTCCTGTTTAACTTAGCACTGGACAGTATCATACAAAAAGTAGATAAAAGCCGAAGAATAATGATGAAGTCCAGCCAGATATGCGCATAAGCAGATGATATTACCATCGAACAAGGGATGTAACATAGCTTAAAGAAATATATGTACAAATGGAAGCAGAAGGAACAAGAATTGGACTTACTGTACATTAAAGCAAGACAAAATATATCGTTATGTCCCATTCTGAAGCTAAGAGAACACCACAGGACCTGAAGATCTCTGATAAATGCTTCAAAGCTGTTAGATGCTTCCATCACTTACGTGCCCTGTTAACCAATGATAACAGTATGAGGCCATGTGTTAGAGAAAGGATACAAGCAGGAAACAAAGCCTTCTATGCAAGCCTAAAGCTATTCAAGAACTCTCTAATTACAAGAACAATTAAACTGAGAGTATACTATTCCCTTGTGCGAACTGTTGTCACATACGGATCAGAAGCGTGGACACTGACAGAAGCAGACAGTGACAGCCTAAGGGAAAATCTATGGGCCTCTGAGAGAGGCAGAAGGTCGGAGAGTGAGATGCAACCATGAAATACAAGAACTTATACAAGGGAAAGTTATAGTAAAATTTATCAAATCTCAGAGAATACGTTGGTTAGGAAATACGGAGAGGACGACGGAAGACAGGATGCCCAAATGAATAATGAATGCCAGACTGTATTCCACCAGAGGGAAGGGCAGACCAAAAGCAAGATGGATGGCAATGTGCTGGCTGAACTTGCCAAGATGGGGATCCGTGGATGAAAGAAAAAAGCTGAGAAGAGAGAGACATGGAGGGAGATTGTTGAGGAGTCCAAGGCCCACCAAGGGCTGTAGTGCAGAAGAAGAAGACTTGTTGTAAGATGAATGTCACAGATTGACGATTATCATCTGATAGGTTTACGCTAGAACGGTGCGAGCTTCCAACAGACGGTGACGGCCGGGAATTCTCCATTGTTCTCGCAAGGTGATGGCACTTACCTTAGCCAAGTGTACTATTGTCACCGATGATCCTTAAAGATCATGGTCAGGGATTTTGTTTTTCTTTTAGTAGTTCCTTCATTTTTTATAAAATTTCTAACACAGTTTTCCCCTACTTACACAGAGCGAGGCAGCGCAGTGGGAAAGGTTTGTCTGAAAGGAAGGCGTACAAATTCCTTGAATGGTGAAATGCTCTGCTAACAAGTAGATTTAATGTGGTCGTATTCAGACCGACATCCAATTTGACTAGCTGTTTGTATATTTCACGACCAAGCTATGAAATGCTGGTTCTTGTTATACCCGAACTGGCTTAGAAGAATTTAAATCAGTATGCAACGGGCCAGTTGACCGCACTGCGGTTAAGGCTGAATTTATTACTGAGAACCTGCGTTTGAAAACGAAAACCACTCAACACCTCTTTTCAACGCAACGAGTTGCCCCTAACTTATGACAACGAACAAGGCCACATCCACAATCGGGTGTCTGGGAAATTGCTTTTCTGAAGTATTTGACGCCTCTCGCTAACCTAGTCCACACGACGCAGCAAATGGAATATTCTCTTCTGCAATGGATGGACAAATGGTAGTGTGTCAGTTCTAAGAAATTTGTAGAAACCCTTTTCAGTGATAAACATTCGTGTGCGATGGACGAATATTTAGCATCTAACGTCAGTCATATATCTACTCCAATATTTTTTTACCTACGGACTATTTTAAAACTGTCTTGTTTCTCAATTTTAGTAATTCATTGATGATGTATGGGTATTTTATGGGATACGTAAATGATATTTCAATCCTAGATGCAATATTTGAAGTTTTGTAATGTTTAACTACATTCGTCTTATAAGACTTTAGTATAGACGCTAAAGACACGCGTGACGTAATGGCAGACATCTGAATCTTGGATTATTCATTCGTGTGGTCGGAAGCGCTCCTTCAGTCCTAAATATTGCATTTTCGGGCAACAACAAAGTTATATTATGTGGCATGTGTCATTAGAGCACAGTTAATTAAGTCATTTCTTGAAATATTGGATAAACTAGGCACTCATCTTTTCGTGTTTCCCACGCTGGTCTCGTTGTGAATTCATTGCTCGATCGTCGAAAATCTAGGTAGTGATGATTCCAAGCTCGTATACAAAGAGGCCTAGGTGTTATTCTGCGATATTCAAAAGTTTTATAGGTGTGTTTCATAAACCATTCTTGAAGATTAAACTTTTGCAAGTTAGGACAATGGTGATGTAAAAAAGTAATCAGCACTCCGAATTTAAGTTACACTTCTTTTTTAGTACTTTTGTTGCAATATCACGTAACTCGTTCCAAAACATCACTTCACAATATAAAACATACTTTAAAATGTCTCCGTCTCTAATGACCTCGTCGACGGGACGTTAAACACCAATATCCTCCTCCTCCTTAAAATATCTTCCTCACTGTTAAAGTTGACATTTCGTAAACTGACTACAATTTGCGTCTTTTTAACATGACCAAAGCTTGACTCTCTAATAACCGCTTACGCGCCCAAAAATCAGAGTTACAAGTACGTCAAAGATCATAGTGACAAAAGAAAGAATACACATAAGAATAATATCATTGCAATATATACATATCGATGTATCGAAGTACCTCTACATTAATGAAATCAAATCTGAATGTTGTCACAGAAATATGTTAACTACTTTGCCGGCCGCGGTGGTCTAGCGGTTCTAGGCGCTCAGTTCGGAACCGCGCGACTGCTACGGTCGCAGGTTCGAATCCTGCCTCGGGCATGGATGTGTGTGATGTCCTTAGGTTAGTTAGGTTTAAGTAGTTCTAAGTTCTAGGGGGCTGATGACCACAGATGTTAAGTCCCATAGTGCTCAGAGCATTTGAACCATTTTTGTTAACTACTTTACAGAAACAAAGTAGAATACTGTTGGTATCGAGAGGTTGAGGTGAGGTGCGGTAATGGTTACGTAATTCAAGTACCATTACAAAGCGTTATGTCAAAACAGGTTTCCACAAATAACATTTACTATGTAAACACAGTTCACATATACAGTAAGATATATCGACAGGCCACAGCCATTGCCAGTGGTGCCAACCTAACTTTGGTAGGCAGTCACAAAAATATACGTAATGTAGGTCACATGACCTACCCCCAGTGTTAACCTGACCTGCCTTTTTCTACTCCTGCGCCAATCTTTTTATCTCAGAAAAGCAATTGCACCCTACGTCCTAAACTCTTTCGTGGATATATATCAATCTCTGTCTCCCTCCAAAGGTTTTACCCTCTACAGCTCCCTCTAGTACCATGAAAGTTATCCCCTGACGCCATAACAGACGCCCTATCATTCGGTACCTTCTTCTTTAAGTGTTTTACATATGTTTCTCTCCTCTTCGATTCTGCGGCCAACCTCCTCATTTCTTATCGTATCAGCCCAAGTAATTTTCAACATTCTTCTATAACACCAAGTCACAAAGGCTACGATTCTCTTCTGTTCTGGTTTTCCCATGGTCCATGTCTCACTACCATAGAATGCTGTGCTCAAAACGAACATTCTCAGAAATTTCTTCCTGAAGTTAAGACCTATGTTTGATACTAAAGACGTCTCTTGGCCAGGAATGCCTTTCCCGCCAGAGCTAGTCTGCTTTTAACTTCTTCCTTGCTCCGTCTGTCATAGGTTATCTGCCTGACTACGTATCGGAATTCCTCAGTTTCGTCTACTTCGTGATCCCCAAATGTAATGTTAAGTTTCTCGCTGTTCTCGTTTCTGCTACTCCTCATTGCCTTCATCATTCTTTGATTTACTTTCAATCCATATTATGTACTCTGTTCATTCCATTCAACACATCCTACAATCCTCCTTCACTTTCACTGAGGACAGAAATGTCAAGCGAATCTTTTCGCTGATATCCTTCCACCCTGAATTTTAATTACACTCTTGAATCTGTCTTTTATTTCGCTAATTGCTTCTTCGATGTATAGGCTGAACAGCACGGACCTTCCACCCTTTTTAATTCGAGCACTTCGTTCATTGTCTTCCAATCTTAATGTTCCATCTTGGATCTTGAACATATTGTGTGTTACCCTCCTTTCCTATGCCTTACCCCTATTTTTCTCAGAATTTAAAAAATCTTGCACCATTTTATATTGTCTAATGCTGTTTGCAGGTCGACAAATCCTATGAACATGTCTTGATTCTTCTTTAGTCTTGCTTACAATATCAATCGCTACCCCAGAACTCCCTCTCTGGTGCCTCTACCTTTCCTAAAGTCAAAGTGATCGTCATCTAAGAGATCCTCGAATTTCTTGTCCATTCTTTTGTATATTGTTGTTGTCAGCAGCTTGGGTGCGTGAGTTGTTAAGCAGATTGTGTGATAATTCTCGCACTGGTTGGTTCTTCCTATCTTCAGAATTGTGTGGATGATGTTCTTCCGAAAGTCTGATGGTGTGTCGTCAGTGTTATACGTTCTAAACACAAGTGTGAATAGTCGTTTAGTTGACACTCACCCCCATGGAATTAAGCGTCTCTTATAAAGAGATTTATAGTCACCTACCTCCCCGTAAGTTTAGGAGGTTTGATACCACAAAAACAACGTATAAATATGTGCTTAAAAACTATAAATATGTACTTCGCAGTAGCAGTATGTTGCCTGATTATTATTAATTTTTACTTAAAGGATTTGTCCTGTAAGTGTTGTAGTAATCCTAATGTATATTAACGCGGTACCAACACTTGAATAATATATTTCTTCCACAAAACATTCTGCCATCTTAACGAAATAAATGTAAATTCTACTAAACTTAAAATGACTGTAAATGATGTGCGAAAGTCTCATATTAAAGAAAGTTTGGGACTGATTCCAAAACTGTTATTAGATTTTGCAGGTCTGTAATATTTCCGACGTTTTCGAAAATTTATTATTGTGTTTAATATTTTGTTAGTAATATTCTGCCTGAGGCCTTTAGATTACAGTCTGTTTAAAACACGTTATTTTGTTGTCTAGCATTGGTTGAATTAGCATGACTTTTAGAAATGCTCGTTCAGCTGATGACTGATGTTACATTGTAACTTCTCTCGTCGACACTTGACACAATTTAGCAATTAGCCAAAGGAACGGGTCGCCGCCAATGAAACCTATTCTACTGATAATATCTTGAGCCATTTGTAGATCCTAAATTCATGGTAGTAACGGCTGTATTTTCCCCTCGCTTCCCCGTTTGCAGTACCAGCACAGAAAGCCAGTGTTGGCTATGTTACAAGGCCAGATCGGTCAATCAATCACACTGTTGCTCCTGCAACAATTGAAAAGGTTGCTGCGCTCTTCAGCAACCACATGTTCATATTCCCTCTCTACAGATGCGTTTCGTTATGGTTGCACCTACGGTACGGTTATCTATAACGTTGAGGCGTGCAAGCCACCCCACCTCAGGAATGTTTGTGTTTCAGATGGCAGTTACTATACGCGCTCTGGAACTTCATGTGAAGCATCTCTTTGTTTCATGTTCGTTTATCGATTCTGACTCACACTGGCAAAGATTAACTTTCAAACAGTTGTAGAGTGATATGTGTGTTTCTGCTCGCACGATGTGTGGGGTAGCGGAGAAACAAAGCCAAATCTGATCGGCATTCTGGTACCATTACGGAAAGAGTGGACATGGTTGTTCTGGCAACAGTCAGGTTTCTCGCCAGGCTGTAGAGGGGAAGACGCCGCGTAGAAACGAGGTCGGTTCGCTAAATAATTACTTTTCAAAAAATCTTGCTAGTTGGGGCTCATATTTTGTAATGCATTTAGTGTTGTTCGATTCATACTAAATTTTCTCGCCAGAGTTGTTTCCTGTGAGATGCCAGACCAGGTTAAAGATTTTCTGTTTCTCCTTTTGTTCATTATCAGGTTTTTCATTGATGTCGTGGATTAGGTCTTTTCTCGTTTTATTGTTGAAGGGTGATTAATGATACAGTATTACGTTTCTCCCAAACTTCATTCTTTTACTAGAAGCAAAACAGGCCTCAAATAAATATACCTAAATTTTATCCCTTGATTCACTGACATACACCAGATTCCCAGTGTTATTTGTTCGTTTTGCACAGGTGCCTCATTTCAGCCACGGTATTAGTAGAATTTCCGTTGCGCAAACGATCGCCTTACAATTTCTTTCCTCGTTTTATTTTTTAGTTATCTGTTTCCGAACTTTGCTAATTTCTTCTCTGTATCTTCGTCACATCCATGTCATCGCAACCTGAATTGCTAAACTGTTGCTTTGCTGTGTTATTCTATTATAATTATTGTCCCCAAAGGGATGGCCGGCCGCGGTGGTCTCGCGGTTCTAGGCGCGCAGTCCGGAACCGTGCGACTGCTACGGTCGCAGGTTCGAATCCTGCCTCGGGCATGGATGTGTGTGATGTCCTTAGGTTAGTTAGGTTTAAGTAGTTCTAAGTTCTAGGGGACTGATAACCACAGCAGTTGAGTCCCATAGTGCTCAGAGCCATTTGAACCCAAAGGGATGTTTTCCTTTAAAAGCTGCTGATTTATTTCTTTCGGAAATCATTAAATGGTAGCCAACTCTTCACAATTCTTAGCTAGTAAATATATTCTCCATTGTAAGTCATCTTTATTCTCCGTCAGCAATTTATCTTGTTGACAAAGCCAATGGTAGTCGACTGAATCGAAAGCACGCAATAAGGTGAATTGGAAGTGTATAGATAAACTAGCTTTTAGCGCTCAGACAGGTAACCGAGAAAGGTTGGGAAAGTAACGATATTCACATGGTGTTTGATGACTTCAAAAAAGTTTATGACAGGCTATATAGGGGCACAATGACCACTCTCATGAAAGAGTTTCAGTTTCCACAAACGTTAGTACGTTTATTGCGGATGTGTTTAGAGGAAACCTACTGCAGAGTAAAGATCACGACAGGTATGTCAGAGGATTTTGGAGTCAGAACTGGTTTTGGTCAAGTAGACTCGTTATCACCCATAACCTACAACCTTAAGACACCCACAGCACATCAAAAACTAAGCCAAATTTGAGTAATACTATGTGATAACACGATAAATAAGCTTGCATATGCGACCGATGTTGTTGCAATAGGTGGTAGCAAAGAGAACTTGCAGCTGATGACAAGCTGATGCAAGCAAAGCACGTTTACAATTAATGAGAAGAAAACTTGAGTGCATTGAAGTGAGCAAGGTACCCAGTGATGGTAATCCATTGACACCGGATGAAGTAAGTTTTAAGAGAACAGACATATTTATATATTTGGGAAACATTTTTCCCAAGCAGAATGGAATGGACACTGAGATTAAGGCATGGATCGCAGAGCCAAACAGAAAATGTTTCTGGCTTACTGGACGTGCTGTGCAGCAGGGTGTAATTCTCCTGGATGGATAAAATGACACAGTTTCAGAGACTTTACTGGTCTCATACAGATATGATCTTGTGAATACTATGTGATCAAAAGCATCCGGACACCCGCAAAAACATACGTTTTTCATATTAGGTTTATAGTGCTGCCACCTACTGCCAGGTACTCCATATCAGCGACCTCGGTAGTCATTAGACATCGTGAGAGGGCAGAATGCGGCGCTCCGCGGAACTCACGGACTTCGAATGTGGTCAGGTGATTGGCTGTCACTTGTGTCATGCGTCTGTACGCTAGATTTCCACACTCGTAAACATCCCAGGTCCATTGTCTCCCATGTGATAGTGAAGTGGAAACGTGAAGGGACACGTACAGTACAAAAGCGTGCAGGCCGAACTCGTCTGTTGACTGACAGAAACCGCCGACAGTTGAAGAGGGTCGTAATGTGTAATAGGCACACATCTATCCAGATCGTCACCCAGGAATTCCAAACTGCATCAGGATCCACTGCAAGTACAATGACAGACAGGAGGTGAGAAAACTTGGATTTCGTGGTCGAGCGGCTGCTCATAAGCCACACATCACGCCGGTAAATGCCAAACGACGCCTCGCTTGGTGTAACGAGCGCAACCATTAGACGATTCAACAATAGAAAAACGTTGTGTGGAGTGACGAATCACGGTACACAATATGGCGATTCGATGGCAGGTTGTGGGTTCGTGGAATGCCAGGTGAACGTGTGTAGTGCCAACAGTAAAATTCAGAGGCGGTGGTGTTATGGTGTGGTCGTGTTTTCCATGGAGGAGGCTTGCACCCCTTGTTGTGTTGCGTGGCACTATCACGGCTCAGGCCTACACTGATGTTTTAAGCACCTTCTTGCTTCCCACTGATGTAGAGCGATCGCAGGTTTCAATGCGATCGATCACCTGTTCGTAATGCACGACCTGTGGAGGAGTGGTTACACGACAATAACATCCCTCCCTGTAATATAGTGACCTGCACAGAGTCTTCACCTGAATCCTGTAGAACACCTTTGGGATGTTTTGGAACGCCGACTTCGTGCCAATCCTTACCGACCGACATCGATAGCATTCCTCAGTGCAACATTCCGTGAAGAATAGGCTGCCATTCCCCAAGAAACCTTCCAGCACCTGATTGAAGGTATGCCTGGGAGAGTGGAAGCTGTCATCGGTGCTAAGCGTGGAACAAACACCATACTGAGTTCCAGCGTTACCGATGAGGGCGCCTTGAACTTGTAAGTCATTTTCAGCCAGGCGTCCGGATACTTCTGATCACATAGTGTATAAACTGAAGCGGCGAGTGTAAATTTCTATCAAGGCCAGGAATGAAACCCGTGTCGTCCCCTTTCTAGGCAGGTGCTTTAGCCGCAAAGCCATTTCGGTACAGTGATTCACACACCTGCACAGATTACCCTGGCACACCACCCTCCTCCATCCAGGCATGGTCGCCTGGGGCCGCATAGCTCCACAAATCAGCCAGCGACCTGTAGAATTACTGATAGGCACAGCCGATGATCAAACGCGTTACAAAGATGGTCCAACAATTTATTATGCAGGTGGTCGTAATGTTTTGGCTCGTCAGTGTACAGGCAAATGAAGATGAAACCTAGTCTAACGTCCTATCGACAAAAGGGTCATTAGAGACGGAAGATAAGCTCGGATGTGGACAAGACAGATGTAGGGAAATCACGGAAAATCTAAATCTGGATGACCCTAAGGCGCTACGGTCGCAGGTTCGAATCCTGCTTCGGGCATGGATGTTTGTGATGTCCTTAGGTTAGTTAGGTTTACTTAGTTCTAAGTTCTAGTCGACTGATGACCTCAGAATTTAAGTCGCATAGTGCTCAGAGCCATTTGACCCTAAAGACATTAGAACCACGGTCATCCCGAATACGGATGCAGTGTTTTCTGTGTTACTTCTTTCGGCTATTACGTGGGTCGAACCCCCACTAAGAACACTTCTCGCTCTTCAGTAAGATTGTCCCCATTGTTTACAGGGCTATTGATGTTTGCCGAGTGCAGGAGCGCCGCACAGTAATAACCAGGCTCTGATGTCCGTTTAAATGTTTGCATTGTTAACTAGCGCCAGTAACGGAACATTATAAGCCACCAAGAGCGTGTTAAACAGATTCCGATAGCCGCGCCCACATGCGGGGGCTTTTCCACTTTGCACTGCCCTGTCCAGGCGGCCACCGGCACGTGAAGCGGCGCCTCTTTAAACTGGAGGCTCGTTAATCCCGCGGCGCGGCGCGGCGGGGTGACGGCCCGTGTTATTACGGCGTGCCTCCTCTCCTCATTTCACACCGCACCGCACTCGCTGCCATCGATTTAGTATCAGCCGGCATTAGCCTCTCCGCAGCGGCCGATTTAATCCCAGATTGCGGGGGCAGAGCTCAGGCCGTTGCCGCCATGAAGCGTCGTAAAGTACGTGTCCTCGAGGCGTGGCCGTATTTTAGGACCCACCCACGTCAGCCTTCGCTTCAGTTACTCAACAGCTCATCGCCTGTACGAAAGGCTAAAGCATACAACAACTTCTGATCCTCTCTCCTAGCTGGAAGCATAGAAACTCACAGTGCATTCGGCGATTGGAATGGATAAATTTATTTTACGTGCTACACCGCTTTTCTTTCGGTTTTCCCCATTAAGTGTCACAGAAAAAAATGAAATTATTGTTTCTGCTTTTCTTCACTTTTCACTGATTCTGGATAGCCAGGCTTTGATTTATTTTCTTCTCCCTCGTTCCTCCAAAGCAGTCTTAAGCCTTATTTATCTGTCGAGTCCGAAACAATGCCATACATGGAATAACACTTTTACATGTTTCAGTTAGTAAATGATCTTTTTGCAATGGTTCCTTGTGTTGTCGCTAGGGGAGATAACAATACAAAATCTTCCAATTTGAGTGCAACTCGGTAACTGCTATTAGCACGTCGTTACATATAAAACAAACAAAACAGGAAGAACTTGCGAAGATAATTCCGCAGGCAAACAAGAAGCAATGTACAACATATTTACTACTATTATGACCTACTACCTAGATAAAAATTAGATTTTAATCGAGCAAAGGAACACACTTGCTTTCGAAATGCATATAATACAATGCCGCCCATGAACCATGGACCTTGCCGTTGGTGGGGAGGCTTGCGTGCCTCAGCGATACAGATGGCCGTACCGTAGGTGCAACCACAACGGAGGGGTATCTGTTGAGAGGCCAGACAAACATGTGGTTCCTGAAGAGGGGCAGCAGCCTTTTCAGTAGTTGCAGGGGCAACAGTCTGGATGACTGACTGATCTGGCCTTGTAACATTAACCAAAACGGCCTTGCTGTGCTGGTACAGCGAACGGCTGAAAGACTGGCAATGGCAAGGAAATCGTTTCTGAAGAAGAGAAATTTGTTAACGTCGAGTATAGACTTAAGTGTCAGGAAGTCGTTTCTGAAAGTATTTGTATGGAGTGTAGCCATGTATGGAAGTGAAACATGGACGATAACTAGTTTGGACAAGAAGAGAATAGAAGCTTTCGAAATGTGGTGCTACAGAAGAATGCTGAAGATTAGATGGATAGATCACATAACTAATGAGGAGGTGTTTAATAGGATTGGGGAGAAGAGAAGTTTGTGGCACAACTTGACTAGAAGAAGGGATCGGTTGGTAGGACATGTTTTGAGGCATCAAGGGATCACAAATTTAGCATTGGAGAGCAGCGTGGAGGGTAAAAATCGTAGAGGGAGACCAAGAGATGAATACACTAAGCAGATTAAGAAGGATGTAGGTTGCAGTAGGTACTGGGAGATGAAGAAGCTTGCACAGGATAGAGTAGCATGGAGAGCTGCATCAAACCAGTCTCAGGACTGAAGACCACAACAACAACAACAACAACATAATACAATGGACTGCTTTCAAGTCGTAAACGATGATACGGAACAGTGCAATGACTACGAGTTACCACTTTGTTCCAGCGACACAAATTCCTTCTTTTTTCTCCCAAATGAAGAAGCTTAAACGCCCTCCTGGATTAATGAGACTAGTTTCGGTAATGTGCCATCTCCTTGCTTCACTCCTGCTTCAACGATGAATGCCCGCTGCCACTATCCTAATGAATTCCAATGAAAGCTGTGTCACCGGCACATCATCTTCAGTCTACCACCACAGATTGAATGAATGCCTTGTTTCTCAAGGAATGTTTGTACAGGGTACTGTCTCAAGTGCATCAATCCTAGATAAACTACGTTATAAAATTTAAGGTCTTCCTAACTTTCCGAAATCGCTTGAGATGGATACCGAGATGGTTTCTTTAGAAAGAATACGATTGATTGCCTTCCCCATATTTACGCCATCCCACCTTGCCTTCCGTCTCTAACGATCTGGTTACCGTCGGTAAGATCAACGCTAATGAAATGAATTAAAAGCACTGAAATCAAATTAACGGAACACTGTCGTAGCAATCACTGGAGACGCAAAGACATGAGAGTTAGTTAGTTAGTTAATTAGTTAGTTAGTTAGTTACATGTTCCAGTGATCAATAGCACGGAAAACCGTTATGATGTGGAACGTGTCAAATGCACAAGAAATGCGCACAGGAAACAAGTTTTTTTTATTTGTTTACATTATAGTGTTATACCTACATATTTCTATTATCTATGCCATTCCCTTAAATGGCATAGATCAGCTCAAATCGTTCATATTTGCCGAAGATGAAGTGTAATAAATATCTCACGACAAACACTGTAGTATCATACGAACCGCAGATGACTTACTACTGTCAGTGAAGCTTAAGAAGAATTACGAAACTTATAGAATGAAATAAAGAATCTAATTACAGAACACAGAATTCTAACAGTGGAATAAGGATTGATGGTAAATCAAATAAAGACTATAGTAATGAGGAGGCACAGAAATAAGATTAGCGATTAAGTTAATATCAAAAGTGGTGCCCACTTCGTAAATGAAGTCAAACAATTCTGCTTCTTCGGAAGCAAAGTAACACAGGACAAGAGAAGCGAAGAGGACATGAAAGCCAGACTAGCACACACAAAAGATAACTTCTTGGCCGAAATAAGTCTACTCGTATCAACGAAGTCCTTAATTTGAGGAGGAGAATGTACTTTTGGAGGACAGAATTGTACGGTAGTGAAGCATCGACTGTGGGAAAATCGGAAAAGAAGAGAATCGAGAAGCTTCAGATGTGGTGCTATAGAAGGATGTTGAAAATTAGATGCATTGGTAAGGTAAGGAGTGGGGAGGTTTTCAGTGGAATCAGCGAGGAAAGGAATAAGTTGGAAAACACTGACAAGAAGAAAGGACAGGATGATAGGACATTTGTTAAGACGATAGGAGAAAAAATTCAGTGGTACTGTTGTAGAAGGTAAAGTCTGTAGGGGAGAGCAGAGATTGGAATACATACATGTAACAAATAATTGAGGACGTGGGTTGCAAGTCCTGCTCTGAGATGACGAGGTTGACACAAGAGACGAATTCTTGTCGGCGTGCACTGAACCAGTCAGAAGATTGATGACACAAAAAAAGAAGAAAAAGAGCGAGCATTGAGACAGAAAATGGAAGTTTGGGAAAGAAATTTTGCGTTCTGGGAGAAGATATTAAGTTTTTACAGTTTGCCAATGACATTGTACGTAAAATCTGTAAGAGACGGTAAAGTTCGAGGATGAGTCAACAAAAATAAATAAATAAATAAATAAAATAAACTGGCGTAGAGACCTCAGAGCCAAGTGCATCAGCCTGAAATTTATTTTCCATTTAGGCACATTCCCTTTGTATATTTAAACACGCTTTACAAAACGTTAAAAGCCTTCAGAGCATATAACTAGTGACCTCTCGGGATATTAAAAGCTTTTTTTCCTTAAAGTGCCGCAAGCCACAAGAGTGATGTACCCTGGGGTCAGCGAAGTACCCCTACAATGGGAAACATTGTGCCATCACTATTGGGTAACCATGGCGGCCAGGGCACTCCTTGTTTCTTTATTTCTTTCTTGTATCCACTCGAACAAAAATTTCCATTACATATTTCCATTGAAAGGTGGCTACACTGAGCCACAGCGCCAGAGATCGCTAGAGAGCATTGTTCCGCCGCCTCCACTGCCAGTGATTATTGAGAACTCGTAGTGGGCAGTGCTTGTCGAGGACTCGTAGTAGTCAGTTCGTGTTCAGATGTGCTAGTAGGGAGTGCTTGCTGAGATGTGATACTGAAAAGTTCTTGTTGAGATGTGGTAATAGCGAGTCGGTGTGGAGATATATTGTAATGATTAGAG
Source organism: Schistocerca nitens (assembly GCF_023898315.1). Taxonomy (NCBI): domain Eukaryota; kingdom Metazoa; phylum Arthropoda; class Insecta; order Orthoptera; family Acrididae; genus Schistocerca; species Schistocerca nitens. The sequence goes on along the minus strand of NC_064614.1, from coordinate 57,209,823 downwards.
TGATTTTGGTCAATATATGAAGGTAACGAAACTTGATTTATTTTTCATTATTTCCATGTTTTAAATAATGCGTCATTACAGGTTCAGTCAACAAAGCATCTGGCTTGTGTTCTTGTATTAGAGTGTAATTCTGGTTTTCTTGAGTAATTATGGTATTTTTATTTTCTTTAATTAATTCAGTATAAATGATATTTAAAATTTCTTGTGTTATTGATGAAGAACCGTGCCAGATGCGTACGTTGAGTCATACTTCCACACACAGAACAATTACACTTGTGCTTTGGTTTCGTAGGTTTTATAGTTGCTGGGGACTTAATTAATTAATTGTGTTAATGAAAATTTCCATTTCATTCCTTGTTGTTGTTCTATGCAGTCAGATAGCGTAATAATACTAGTCAGGGCCAACCGTTTACGAGACTCGTAATCGGACAGACAGCTACTGAAGCAAAAAATTAAAATTATTTGCATTATATATTATAATTAAGTCCCCATGCACGTGGCGACCGCTGCTTCGGATCGTTCCTTGGAATTTTTCTGATTGTAAAAAATAGTAGACAGTAGTATTGTTGTAGTAATTTGTAGTTTAGTAATTGTAGTCTATTTTGCATGTGTAGATTTGGTAATTGGCATTTTTCTAATGGTATTTTTTAAAATTTAATTTTTGTTGTCTTGTCTATGGGTTTGACAATTTAGTGCAATTATTTCAATTGTTCGATGATCGTGATTGAGGGAAGCATTTCGTGTGAATGATATTGTTGGAGATATCGTGTCATTGTGTGTAATTTTTTTATAGTGACGAGTTTTGTATATTTTGTAAATGATCACGCGATCAATGAAAAAGGCAAAAATGATGGATAGTGAGAATGACGAAATTGTTAACATGGCGAACTCGCCAACAGAGGAAAACAGTATGATGGATAATGAAGTGGAAAACAATGTAATAAGTCGGGAAAATAGTCCGGAATCATTTCAAAATTTTTCTCAATCAGAAAATTCACAGAATACGAGATTAACGACAGAAGATTCTGTAATAGTATCGAAAACAGATAGCTTTACAGCTATGACGAAGGAAACTGGTTTTGCGAGAAATGTTAGGGGCGAAAAGAATTTCGAACCAGATCATACGGAGCAGTTGATGAGTGCAATATTAAATTTGGGATCACAGTTACGATCTGAATTAAAAACAGAGATGGGAACTTTGGCAACACGGTTAGACTCACAAATGGAAACACGGATGGGAACAATGGAAACTCGGTTAGGATCTGAATTAAAAACAGTGGCAACACGTTTAGAAACAGAGTTGGAAACAATGGAAACACGGTTAGACTCACGAATAGGGACATGTTTCAAAAATATGAAAGATGAGTTAAAGAAAGAAATCAGAGAAGAAGTACAACCGATTTTGAATTCTCACAATAATAGATTAATTGCAGTAGAGATTAGACAAAGGGAACAGGATAGAGAACAGGAAGAAAGAGATCGCGTGATAGTACAAAAATTTTCAGAGTTAAATTTACAACGTGCACACGATAAGAAAGAAATATTTGAGAGAATCGAGGAATCCGTACCAAATGACAGAATAAATAATCTAACACAACAATATGAACAGTTAACTACCAAATGTGTCAACACTGAAACCCGAGTCGCGACACTTACGGAAGACGTAAATAAACAGAAAGAAAAAATAGGTGACTTATCGGAAAGAGTTGAGGAGATTTCAGATAAATTGACAAATCTTAGTTTACATGGGGACAGAGATTCAGATGATACAGCACCATTGCCATTTGCAGAAACCGAAGAGTATCAGAACATAAATAAGCATGTTGAAAATCAGGGAAAATTTAATGAACGCGTTAAAAGGGAAGTTGAGGCATTACGAAAGCAAGTCAAACAAATTGAAGGTGAAATCGTAGGAAAAGACAGCAGAAGAAATTTAGAATCACAGATAGCAGAGGGCTTTGAAGAAGATAATTTGTTTCATTTACGGGACGCAACAAGAGAGCGCCAGGCGCGCGAACTTGACAATAATCGACATTCAAACTGGGACAGACGCGGTAGGTCTTTGTCGCTGCGAGGCGGATGCTTTGACTGTAAACACTTCTTGACTGTTCGGAAATTTAAGATCTTTTGCAATTCTAGGAATGACATACGTCCATGTTCATGGTTGGATCGATTTACGTGCGCACTTCCGCCAGATTTGCCACAGTGTCACAAACTGGAAATTATGTGCAGCTATTAAAGTCCTCAGGGGATTCACTATACTAAGTGAATATGTGCCGTAGCGTTCACAGGGCCCCGAGCTGTAGTGGTGCTATTTCCCTTTTAGTTTTCAGCACCGCTGCCTACTCTTTCACTATTCTTTGCATCTATAAAAACAACTCTTCTACTATCCATCTGTCTAAACAGTAGGTAAAGATTAACTGGATATGACGATTTTACCCAAAAGTGACTTCGGAAATTACCGTTTGGACTTACTATATTTTCAGCAGCGTTCATTCGTAGTTTAAACGAAATTTTACCTGTTTATCTTCGTGACAATATTACTTCATATGTTGACGACATTCTTGTTAAACGTTCTTGGAGTGAGCACAACAAAATTTTGGATTCATTATTACGTATTTTTGCAAGAGTTGGCATTACAGTGAACTTGGAAAAATCTGAATTTGGTCGTTCTCAGGTGAAATTTCTCGGTCACATTATTTCTACAGAAGGTATTCTTCCTGATCCAGAGAAACTAGACGCTATTCGTAATTATGCTGTTCCTTCCACAAAACGTGCTGTTCGTAGTTTCCTTGGTGTCTGTAATTTTCTTAGACGCTTTGTTAGATTGGATGATATGGCCACACCTCGTTTACACATTTCAGTTATGCGCACTTTGGTCCCAGAAAATGCTTTCATAAATTGCGAGAAAATTGCTACTTCAGTAATATGGAAAAACGCATTCGATCTGTTCTTGCCAAATGCAAGTTATGTCAAAAGGCTAAGCCGCCAACTGTTTCTCACAGAGCACCGTTGTTTCCTATCATTCCAGCGAAATTAAAGGAGATGGCTGTAGTCGATTTGTTCGGTCCAGTGGTTCGTTCTACTAATGGTTTTGCGTACATTTTCGTAGCAGTGGAATTGACATCAAAATATGTGTGTTTTACACCTTTACGCAAAGCAACAGCTCGTTCAGTATCTAACGCTTTCATCAAACATTTTCTTAAAGAAGTTGGTCATGTTGATAAGGTTATATCAGATAATGGATCACAGTTTCGCTCTAAAATTTGGCTTAGTACTCTACGGCGTCGTAAGATTAAACCAATTTTTATTTCACTTTTTCACCCTCAATCTAATGCTTCAGAGAGATGGATGAAGGAAATCAATAAATTGTGTCGTCTTTATTGTCATCAGAATCACAGAACTTGGGATCAGTATCTTCATATTTTTCAAAACAATCTGAATGAACTTCCTAATGACTCAACTTCTTTACCGCCTCTATTGATATTAAAAAATAAAGTACCAACAAATCGCATTTCTGAAATCGTTCCTTTTCCGCCTTCACGGAAACTGCGGCATTCTGAAGTTGTCAACCTGGCTCTACGAAATATTGCATCTGCGGCTGCTAGAAGAGAGAAATCAGCTAAACGTCCTGGTCGTTTAAAAATTTTGTCAGTTGGTCAAAAGGTGTTAATTAAGTCTCATCGTTTGTCTCACAAAGGAAAAGGCTTGTGTCGCAAATTTTTTCTGCTTTATAACGGTCCATATAGAATTCGCAAAATTATTCATGATAACACTGTTGAAGTAGAAACTCTTAAATCTCGGCGCTCTAAGGGAATACATCATATATCGAACGTAAAAATTTTTGTGGAATGACATACTTTTGAGAAACCAACAGTTATACGTAAACACACGGAGAATGCAAGGATACCGCGCCGTGTTCCGGCGGCGGCACATACTCAAAGCAACAGTCAGTCTGCGCGCCGCACAAGGCAGTCGTTGACCGCAAACAATCGCTTCCTACGTCACGCGCCTACAGCTGATCGAGCGCTCAGTGCGAATGCACTGACAGACGTAAACAAATACACAGTCTAATTTCTCCGACTAAATTCAGTATAAAGCTATAGTGACTTGATAAATTATGTTATTAACGTTCAGTATTTTTCAGGATACGGTTGTATAAAATATTTAAGACCTTCAGGTAAATTCTGTGTGTGTCCGACGTTTCGAGGACTTTCTATCGAGAAATTTTCAGGAAGAATGTAATTTCGAAGAAGAAACTAATAAACTAAAAAGGTAACTATTAATTGAGTTTATTTTTCAGGTAACATATTTCCACTTGGTACGTACATTAGACGTAATTTGCAGCTTGCGATTACGTGATTCATACTTTGTGCTAAATCTCATGTTCTATGAATTTACTTGTGAAGCGACGTGCTTGTGTACATTTACTGATTATGACAATTGATTAATGAACAGTGTTATTACTTATGTATATTATGCATCGCTTGGCTGCTATGCTTTTTCACTGATGTCATATTTTTTAATTATGTGCCTGCTGTGCTTATTTATTTAAATTATAATTGCCACCTGATTAGTTGTGCTGTTATGTATGTAGGTTACACTTTGTGATTTATCTGCTTGCGCCTTCATGTTTACTTATTAAGATTACATATAAACATTTATTTGCTTATGCTGATATGATGCTAATGACTTGTTTATCACGTAAGATATATGTTTGCTGCTTTTTGTATGGATTGCATATTTACACATTTCTGTTTTGTTGTCATAACTACTCTTCAATTTAGAATATAGCAATGATGATGTACAGTGTACGAACATAGAGTTTAGGTTACACTGTGGTATTAATTATAGATTGTTCGCTTGGCAGAGCCTCGTTGTAAGAATTGTGCTGCATCCACTTGTTGACATTCTGTTCGCTACTGGTATATTTACTCGCTATTGCATGTTTTGCTTACGCTCAGTGCCTTATATTTTTAAGATAAGAAAATGAACTGCAGTAATTCGACATAAACGACATTAGCACAAGAAACTTCATAGAAGTCACATGAGCTGGAGGTTTTATGAAAGCTGTATAAATGTATGCTAATAGGAAGGAAGCTAACGACATGACATACCAAAACTAGGTTTAGACCATTGACAGTTATTACACTGCGTTTTTCGTGAGCAATTGAAATAGTAAGTGACATTTAACACAAGAAATACTCCACATGTTTGCTTCTGTTTGCCATAAGTCTTGAAGTGGTGTACACAATGTGAAATATTATGATCATTCACACTCCGTAATCGTACTTAATTACTGAGAGTTATTCGAACTAAGTCTGTCAGAGGTCATGTATGCATTTCTTTTATTTAATGATGGACAAGGAACCAAAATGTATCTTATAATTTATAATGAGTAGAAAATTTGGGTCAGATGGATTACACAGAGGTTGTGTGTAGACACTGTGTCTTCGGATTGTATGGGATGATGAATTGAAGTTGCACTAGGATTTTGTCTGTACTTGTTCGAGGAGACTGACTAGAGGAAAGAGTTGTTATGGAAGTGAAATGATATTGGTGCTGAGGTTTATATATATCGACGTAGTGAAGAGGTATTATTGAAGTATTAAGATTAAGTGATGATTATTGGAGTTTTCGTGGACAAGAGGTAAGGTAAATGATATTGATGATAAGGTTTATATGTATCGACGTATTGAAGAGGTATTAGTGAAGTATTGAGATTATGCTGATGATTATTGGAGTTTTGGTGGATAAGAGGTAAAGTAAGTGAGGAGCATATTTTTTTTGTTGGTCCATATGGAACAAGGAGGATGAAGATGGCAGACCAGAACACTCAAGTAGAAGGAAGATTGTCTACACACACACTTTGTCAAATCACAAAGCAGTATATACTTTTTTTGAGAGAGGAAGCATTTGCATATCTTGGTACACTGACAGTTGTTCAGCAACCGTACATTTTGATCTGGCTTGGCAAACATTGGTCTTGACATGATGACTATGACGTTGACTTAACTATTATTGACTGTTATACATTGCTGCCACTACTACTTGGTACACATGATGAACATCAAATCTTGGACAGAGTTACATTTACACAGTTAACACTATTCAATTACACAGTAGTACTTAATGTGGATGAAAGATGAGTGAGTGTGTTTTGTGTGTTTTCCTTTCCTAATCCTACCCACCTATCTCCTAAATATTATTTTATTTGTTGGTAGTGGTTCAAATGGCTCTGAGCACTATGGGACTTAACATCTTAGGTCATCAGTCCCCTAGAACTTAGAACTACTTAAACCTAACTAACCTAAGGACATCACACACATCCATGCCCGAGGCAGGATTCGAACCTGCGACCGTAGCAGGAATGTTGGTAGTGGCCTGCACTGACACCCATAAATGTTATAGGTTTACTGGTATTTGTGTATTGTAATAGTTAATAGGACAATTATCTGATATCATTTGTGTGTTTGTTATGATTTGTATGTTTAGTGTAAAAGCATTGTATGTGTATTCAAACTATTGTTCATGCCTGAACTGTCTGATTAGCGATGGTGCTGCACTTTTCAACATGATGTGTGACATTTAGTCATGTTTAATTTCTGCTGATGAACTGTGTGATCAGTGATTGTAAAAATTATGGACTGTTACTTGTACCTTTTCTACATGATTGGTGCCACTAGGACATGTTTAATTTCTGCTTATAAACTCTGATGAACAGTGTGATCAGTGATACTGAATTTTATGGAACTGCTTCTGCTGAGAAATGTGACTTGTTGCTGTGTGTACCTGCTCAACATTGCTGGGTACCACTGATGGACTGCTTCTACTGAAATGATGTTGCTTCTTGCTGTCTGCACCTGGTCAACATTACTGGGTGCCACTGATGGACTGCTTCTACTGAAATGGTGTTACTTGTTGGTGTCTGCGCCTGCTCAACATTGCTGGGCGCCACTGATGGACTGCTTCTACTGAAAAGATGTCACCTGTTGCTGTGTGCATCTGCTCAACTTTGCTGGTGCCACTAATGGGACTGCTTCTACTGAAATGGTGTTACTTGTTGGTGTCTGCACCTGCTCAACATTGCTGGGTGCCACTGATGGACTGCTTCTACTGAAAAGATGTCACCTGTTGCTGTGTGCATCTGCTCAACATTGCTGGTGCCACTAATGGAACTGCTTATACTGAAATGGTGTTACTTGTTGGTGTCTGCACCTGCTCAACATTGCTGGGTGCCACTGATGGACTGCTTCTACTGAAAAGATGTCACCTGTTGCTGTGTGCATCTGCTCAACATTGCTGGTGCCACTAATGGGACTGCTTCTACTGAAATGGTGTTACTTGTTGGTGTCTGCACCTGCTCAACATTGCTGGGTGCCACTGATGGACTGCTTCTACTGAAAAGATGTCACCTATTGCTGTGTGCATCTGCTCAACATTGCTGGTGCCACTAATGGAACTGCTTATACTGAAATGGTGTTACTTGTTGGTGTCTGCACCTGTTCAACATTGCTGGGTGCCACTGATGGACTGCTTCTACTGAAAAGATGTCACCTGTTGCTGTGTGCATCTGCTCAACATTGCTGGTGCCACTAATGGGACTGCTTCTACTGAAATGGTGTTACTTGTTGGTGTCTGCACCTGCTCAACATTGCTGGGTGCCACTGATGGACTGCTTCTACTGAAAAGATGTCACCTGTTGCTGTGTGCATCTGCTCAACATTGCTGGTGCCACTAATGGAACTGCTTATACTGAAATGGTGTTACTTGTTGGTGTCTGCACCTGTTCAACATTGCTGGGTGCCACTGATGGACTGCTTCTACTGAAAAGATGTCACCTGTTGCTGTGTGCACCTGCTCAACATTGCTGGTGCCACTAATGGAACTGCTTATACTGAAATGGTGTTACTTGTTGGTGTCTGCACCTATTCAACATTACTGGGTGCCACTGATTGACTGTTTCTATTGAAAAAATGTTACTTGTTGGTTTTTGCACCTGTTGACCATTGCTGGGTGCTACTGCTGGAACTGTCAACTGCTTATTCTTGAGCTATGGAAAGCGTTTATGTGAATATTTGTATAAACTGATTTTTTGTGTATTACCGGTTGTGAAAAGTTATGAGACTCTTACCTGCACATATTCGTCATTGCTGACGCTATTGATTGAATTGTTTAACCACATAATACTTGTGTAAACTATTATGTAAAGTCACATGTATGAAAGAATTTGTATTGCTTACTGTATTCTATATAATAGGTTATTGAAAGGTCAGTGCAAAGGCAAAAATTTATCTAGTTATATGATATTTACGTATTAATATTATCTTTTATTTTTGTCTGTTTTTTTTTGACGAATTTGGTGGTATTTTCACCACCAATGCTGGCAAAAATACCATCAAATTCTAGCCCGTGGAGGAAGGGCATATGAAAGGTGGCTACACTGAGCCACAGCGCCAGAGATCGCTAGAGAGCATTGTTCCGCCGCCTCCACTGGCAGTGATTATTGAGAACTCGTAGTGGGCAGTGCTTGTCGAGGACTCGTAGTAGTCAGTTCGTGTTCAGATGTGCTAGTAGGGAGTGCTTGCTGAGATGTGATACTGAAAAGTTCTTGTTGAGATGTGGTAATAGCGAGTCGGTGTGGAGATATATTGTAATGATTAGAGTGATTTTGGTCAATATGTGAAGGTAACGAAACTTGATTTATTTTTCATTATTTCCATGTTTTAAATAATGCGTCATTACAGGTTCAGTCAACAAAGCATCTGGCTTGTGTTCTTGTATTAGAGTGTAATTCTGGTTTTCTTGAGTAATTATGGTATTTTTATTTTCTTTAATTAATTCAGCATAAATGATATTTAAAATTTCTTGTGTTATTGATGAAGAACCGTGCCAGATGCGTACGTTGAGTCATACTTCCACACACAGAACAATTACACTTGTGCTTTGGTTTCGTAGGTTTTATAGTTGCTGGGGACTTAATTAATTAATTGTGTTAATGAAAATTTCCATTTCATTCCTTGTTGTTGTTCTATGCAGTCAGATAGCGTAATAATACTAGTCAGGGCCAACCGTTTACGAGACTCGTAATCGGACAGACAGCTACTAAAGCAGAAATTAAAATTATTTTCACTATTTATAATTAAGCCCCCATGCACCATTAACCAGTTCTAACCATGAATTTCGCTATCGACGTGCTCTGTCGATAGTCCCTCGGCTCACAAAAATTGCGCTGTTCTAGTTGGGTTCAAACTCACAGCACACCTGCCATCTAGGTCTCTATTGTGTATTTAAACCGGGAACCTAGCAACGACGGAGAGGCGTCGTCCCGCCGTAGCCCTCAGTGGTTCACAGCCCAACAACAGGCCACAGCAGTCCACCCACCCCACCGCCGCCCCACACCGCACCCAGGGTTATTGTGCGGTTCGGGCGCCAGTGGAACCACCCCCCCCCCCACCCCACCCCAAGGGGAACGTCTCATTCAGACGAGTGTAACCTCAGTGTTTGCGTGGTAGGGTAATTATGGTGTATGCGTATGTGGAGAGAATTTGTGCAGCAATCGCTGACATAGTGTAACTGAGGTGGAATAAGGGAACCAGCCCGCATTCGCCGAGACAGGTGGAAAATCGCCTTAAAACCATCCACAGGCTGGCCGGCACGCCGGACCTCCACACTAATCCGCCGGGCGGATTCGTGCCGGGAACCGGCACGCCTTCCCGCTCGGGAAGCAGCGCGTTAGACCGCGCGGCTAGCCGGGTGGGCATGTAGGTCTGACTTCAGATCATTAATCACTTACCGCGGAATACTGTGTATGGGATACCCTCCAAGCGACATGTACTGCTACCTGCTACATATGCATAGCGGCGAAATTTAAAACCATACGCTGTATTCTGGTGTTTGCGACTTATTTATTGAGTTACCTTCTGTTGGGTGGATGAGTGAAGAATGGACCTTGTTTTCAAAAGAGGTTTCGTAATTAAAAGAAAAACAAAGGTAATGAAGTGTAATCGAATTAACGCAGTTGTTGGATGTATTACATTACGAAGTTTGGCGCTAAAAGAAGTATTTGGCCAGAAAACTAACTGAAAACGGAGAAATAAAGAGATGTAAAGTTCAGGATGCTAGTACCATGAAAATCGTTTCTGAAAAAGAAAAATTAATTTATATCGAATAAAAAAAATAGGTGTTTGGAAGTATTTTCCGAATTACATGGAGTGCAATCTTGTAAGGAAGTGAAGCCTGGACGATAAATATTGCAAACAAGAGGGGAATAGATTTTGTTTTTAACTGTGGGATTACAAAAGAAACAAACGGCCTTGCCACAGTGGTCACACCGATTCCCGTCAGTTTACCGAAGTTAAGCGGTGTCGGGCTTGGCTGGTACTTTGGTGGGTGACCGTTCAGGCTGCCGAGCGCTGTTGGCAAGCTGGGTGCGCTCTGCCATTATGAGGCCAACTGAGGAACTACCTGACTGAGAAGTAGCGGATCCCGCCACGAAAACTGACAACGGCCGGGAGGGCGGTGTGCTGACATCACGCCCCCCCCCCCACTTCCTCTTCCAATGAAGCCTCTAGGCTCAGGATGACACGGTTGTCGGTCACGACCGTTGGGTCTTCCGAGACCTGTTCGGAGGGAGTTTAGACGTTACAAAAGTATGCTGCAGGTTGGTTGGGTAGTTCGGGTAACTAATGCGTCGAATCAGAGAGGAAAAGCGCTTTAACTGAGATGGCCAGAGTTATGGAATACCTTACAATATTTTGCCGTACCTCATTTTGCCCGAGCAGTTCGATGTGGCGAGGACTCGTCATTGGAAGTCCTCTGCAGAAATATAGAGCTGCCTCTGTTGCCGTCCACAATTGCGAAACTGTAGCTGGTGCAGGACTTTGTGCACGAAATGACCTCTCGATTACATCGTATAAATGATCGATGGGCTTCGTGTCGGGCAATCGATCGCAAGATCACTAGCTCGAATTGTCCAGAAACTTCTTCAAACGAATCGCGAAAAATTGTGGCCGAGTGACATGGCACATTTTCATCCATATAAATTCCATCGTTGTTTTCGGAACATGAAGTCCATGATCATACAATGAAGACTTTCACGACCGGGTGGTACTGTTGGTGATAATTCTTCTCCTCATCCCACTGAAACTGGCTAGATGTGAGACAGTGGTTTACATAACGGAAGTTTTCCCTGAAGATTTGACCGCTCTGTTTAGACACTGTCTCACATCTAGCCAGTTTTAGTGGGATGAGGAGTTTTATGAGCAAGTGGATGGTGTTGCCATGGGTAGCCCGTTGAGCCCTGCGATTGCCAATTTTTACATGGAGAAATTTGAACAATTAGCGTTGAATAAAGCAAATAAGAAACCATGTTGTTGGTATCGTTATGTAGACGACACATTCGTGGTTTGGACACACGGTAAAAAATCCTTAGACGAATGTTTTGATTATTTAATAGCATAAACCCTAAAATTCAGTTTACCATTGAAGTGGAAAAAAACCAGGCTATTCCGTTTCTCGATGTGTTATTCATGAGACAGACCGATGGCAGTCTAAAACCTAAAGTGTTTCGGAAGAGCACACATACTGATAGATACTTGTATAAGAACTCCAATCATCACCCACAAAAAAAAAGGTGTAATCAAAAGTTTAGTGGACAGGGAAAAACGGATTTGTACGCCGGAACATCTGGATACGGAACTGAATCATCTGAAATAGGCCTTCGAAAAGAATGGGTACTCAAACAAAGAAATTAATAAAGTTTTAAGACCTAATTACAGCAGTCCAAAGGACAAGGATGGTACACAGCAATGGAAGAACACGGTGTCTTTACCTTTCATTAGTAAGGTTACAGATCGAATCGGCAAAATTTTGCTGAAACATAAAGTGAAACCGGTATTCAAACCTACCAGAAAAATAGGACAAGTACTTCGTTCTGTTAAAGATAGAAGGCCACTATTATCATCTTGCGGTGTGTATAAAATTCCGTGTACTTGTGGCAAGGTCTACATTGGTACTACGAAAAGAAGTGTGAATACGGGGGTAAAGGAGCATAAAAGTCTTTGCCGACTGGGAAATATAGATAAATCGGCCGTTGCGGAACATGCACTTCAGTCAGGTGACCATGTAGTTAAGTTTTCTGAAACTACACTTTTGAGTGCTACCACGAACTATTATCCACGACTGTATTGAAATTTATGAACATGAAGATAATTTTAATAGAAAAGAAGAGGCCTTGAAATTAAGCGAGATATGGACAGTGGCTTTACAGAATCGATAGTGATTTTTATCTATGTCGGACTATTATCGATAGTTACATTTTATCTTTGACTTCTCTCTGGTACTATGTGCAAGCTAGACCACGCCCACTTTCCTCGGTATTTAGGCCGCTCTCCGACGCCCGACTGGTCAGTCGGCAGCACTCAGCAGGACCAGCCATACCTCTGAAGATGTCCAACGTTGTACTGGACGAAACGTTAGGAATAGAAGAATTCCATGGACCACGGCCATAAACCCGGAAGAATTATCAACAACATGAAGTCCATGAATGGCTGCATATAGTCACCAAGTATCCGAGGAGAAACCTTTCCAGTCAACGATCGGTTCCGTATAAAACACAGCCCACAACCTTATGAAGCCACCAAAAGCCCACTATAGCCAAATTTCGCTGTCATAACGGATACGTTCGTCGTACGTTCCACAGTGATTTCTGCCGTTATTTCACGCGGTGTTGCTTGTCTGTTAGCACTGACAACGCTACGCAAACGCAAATACTCTCGCACGTAAAGTGAAGGCCCTCCGCCACTGCGCTGTCCGTGGTGAGAAGTAACGTGTGAAATTTTGTATTCTCGGCACATAAGCACGTCGGAAATCTTTTCACGCGAAGTGACTGAGAACAAATGCCAGTTTCGCCGATGCACTGCCCTTTTATACCTCGTACTGCTATATCATGACTGACGTCACCGCAGTGTATGATAAAAAGTGATAAAAAGAAGTAGAGTAAGTAGATACACTCCTGGAAATTGAAATAAGAACACCGTGAATTCATTGTCCCAGGAAGGGGAAACTTTATTGACACATTCCTGGGGTCAGATACATCACATGATCACACTGACAGAACCACAGGCACATAGACACAGGCAACAGAGCATGCACAATGTCGGCACTAGCACAGTGTATATCCACCTTTCGCAGCAATGCAGGCTGCTATTCTCCCATGGAGACGATCGTAGAGATGCTGGATGTAGTCCTGTGGAACGGCTTGCCATGCCATTTCCACCTGGCGCCTCAGTTGGACCAGCGTTTGTGCTGGACGTGCAGACCGCGTGAGACGACGCTTCATCCAGTCCCAAACATGCTCAATCGGGGACAGATCCGGAGATCTTGCTGGCCAGGGTAGTTGACTTACACCTTCTACAGCACGTTGGGTGGCACGGGATACATGCGGACGTGCATTGTCCTGTTGGAACAGCAAGTTCCCTTGCCGGTCTAGGAATGGTAGAACGATGGGTTCGATGACGGTTTGGATGTACCGTGCACTATTCAGTGTCCCCTCGACGATCACCAGTGGTGTACGGCCAGTGTAGGAGATCGCTCCCCACACCATGATGCCAGGTGTTGGCCCTGTGTGCCTCGGTCGTATGCAGTCCTGATTGTGGCGCTCACCTGCACGGCGCCAAACACGCATACGACCATCATTGGCACCAAGGCAGAAGCGACTCTCATCGCTGAAGACGACACGTCTCCATTCGTCCCTCCATTCACGCCTGTCGCGACACCACTGGAGGCGGGCTGCACGATGTTGGGGCGTGAGCGGAAGACGGCCTAACGGTGTGCGGGACCGTAGCCCAGCTTCATGGAGACTGTTGCGAATGGTCCTCGCCGATACCCCAGGAGCAACAGTGTCCCTAATTTGCTGGGAAGTGGCGGTGCGGTCCCCTACGGCACTGCGTAGGATCCTACGGTCTTGGCGTGCATCCATGCGTCGCTGCGGTCCGGTCCCAGGTCGACGGGCACGTGCACCTTCCGCCGACCACTGGCGACAACATCGATGTACTGTGGAGACCTCACGCCCCACGTGTTGAGCAATTCGGCGGTACGTCCACCCGGCCTCCCGCATGCCCACTATACGCCCTCGCTCAAAGTCCGTCAACTGCACTTACGGTTCACGTCCACGCTGTCGCGGCATGCTACCAGTGTTAAAGACTGCGATGGAGCTCCGTATGCCACGGCAAACTGGTTGACACTGACGGCGGCGGTGCACAAATGCTGCGCAGCTAGCGCCATTCGACGGCCAACACCGCGGTTCCTGGTGTTTCCGCTGTGCCGTGCGTGTGATCATTGCTTGTACAGCCCTCTCGCAGTGTCCGGAGCAAGTATGGTGGGTCTGACACACCGGTGTCAATGTGTTCTTTTTTCCATTTCCAGGAGTGTAGAATCCATCCTCACGCATCTGGAAACAGTTTCTAACTGAAGGAAGTCTGGAGTGTAAAATTGTAGAGTGAAACCACATGCTTGAGTACATGAAATTTACGTAGGTTGTAGTAGTTGAGCCGGCCGGTGTGACCGAGCAGCTCTAGGCGCTTCAGTCTGGAACCGCGCGACCGCTACGGTTGCAGGTTCGAATCTTGCCTCGGGCATGGATGTGTGTGTTAGTTAGGTTTAAATAGTTCTTAGTTCTAGGGGACTGATGACCTCAGGTGTTAAGTCTCACAGTGCTCAGAGCAAGTTTTTTTTTATTTTTTTTTTTTTTTGCATTAGTTGAGATTAAGAGACTTGTATGAAATAGATCAGTGCGTAGAGATTCATTAAAGCTTTGTTCGGAGTGATAACCACAAAAACAACAACTGAATGGGATTTTCACTCTGCAGCAGAGTATGCGCTGATCGCTGATATGAAACTTCCTGGCAGATAAAAACTGTGTGCCGGACCGAGACTCGAACTTGGGGCCTTTGCCTTTCCGCTGCAGAGTGAAAATTTCATTCTGGAAACTTCCCCCATGGCTGTGACTAAGCCATGTCTTTGCAGTATCCCTTCATCCAGGAGTGCTAGTTCAGCAAGGTTCACAGAAGAGCTTCTGTGAAGTCTGGTAGGTAGGAGACGAGATACTGGCAGAAATGAAACTGTTAGGGCGGCTGGTGAGTCGTACTTATGTAGCTCAGTTGGTAGGGCACTCTCCCGCGAAAGGCAAAGGTCCCGAGTTATAGTCTCGGTCCGGCACACAGTTTTAATCTGCCAGAAAGTTTCACAACAATTGAATCTGGGGTGTATGATTTTTGATAATTCAGTAAAGTCAACCAGCACGAAGAAGATTATCTTGCGAGATAAACACTAGTCTTACGAGTGTTTTGTTTTACTTGATGAGATCACACGAAGTTGGACCATTATGGAGTAAGGGGAGTAGCTTACAATTGGTTCGCCTCTTACTTTAAGAACAGAAAGCAGAAGGCAATTCTCCGCAATATTGAGAGTGGTAGTGATGTTCAGTCCCAATGGGGCACTGTTAAGTGGAGCGTTCCCCAAGGGTCGGTGCTGGGGCCACTGCTGCTTTTTATTAATATAAATGATACGCCTTCTAGTATTACAGGTGATTAAAAAATATTTCTGTCTGCTGATGACACCAGCTTGGTAGTGAAGGATGTTGTGTGCAATATTGAAACAGTATCAAATAATGTAGTACATGAAATGGTTCGTGGCCTGTGGAAAATAATTTGATGCTAAATCACAGTAAGACTCAGTTTTTACAGTTTCTAACTCACAATTCAACAAGAACCGATATTTTGATCAGACAGAATGGGCATATTATAAGCGAGACGGAAGAGTTCAAGTTCCTAGGCGTTCGGATAGATAGTAAGCTGTTGTGGAAAGCCCATGTCCAGGATCTTGTTCAGAAACTAAATACTGCTTTATTTACCATTAGAACAGTATCTGAAATAAGTGACAGTTCAACACGAAAAGTAGTCTACTTCGCATATTTTCATACACTTATGTCGTATGGTTTTATTTTTTGGGGTAATTCTTCTGATTCAAAAAGGGTATTTTTGGCTCAAAAACGGGCTGTTCGAGCTATATGTGGTGTAAGTTCGAGAACCTCTTGTCGACCCCTATTCAATAGTCTGGGAATTCTGACATTGCCCTCACAGTGTATATTTTCTTTAATGTCGTTTGCTGTTAGCAATATTAGCCTATTCCCAAGAGTTAGCAGCTTTCACTCAGTTAATACTAGGCAGAAATCAAATCTGCATCTAGAATGCATTTCCTTGACTCTTGTGCAGAAAGGAGTGCAGTATTCTGCTGCATCCATTTTCAATAAGCTACCACAAGAACTCAAAAATCTTAGCAGTAGTTTCCTCATGGTTCACTCCTTCTATTCTGTCTAGGAGCTCCTGGAAGAGCTAAAAAATTAAGCAAATTCCAGTGTTAAATTGTTGATTTTCTTTATTTAAACTTAAGACTTATCGCCTGAATATGTTTTTTATATTTCATTTTATACGTTTCTACTATCGTGTTATAATTCCATGTATTGACTCGTTCCATGATCATGGAGACTTCTCCTTAATTTGGTCCCACGGAACAATAAATAAATAAATAAATAATTAATGAAACCAAGTGGTACAATCGAAGCTGGAAATATTCCAAGGACACGCGCGATCCGGAATGACACGCGCGATATTTTGTACTGGCTCTGATGAGCGCCCTGTGAGTCGGCAAACCTTCATTCGCAACCACTCTGTCCGCCTGGGCGCCGCCCCGTTACCTGCGGAGGCGCTGTACCGCGCGTGGGCGCGGTTTTGCACTGTGCGTGCCCAATTCAGCTTCCGTCACGCCCTGCTTCACACGCTCGCACCCCACACAGCGCCGCAAGCCGATCAGCGCTGGCATGCCCTCGGCTAAGAGAGGCAATCAGCGACCTGCTTCCTTCGCCCACTGCTGCCAACCATAAACGACTTGCTGAAGTCGGCTGGATGGACTGTAGGATCGTGGGTAGATTTGGCAGTTCGCAACGGGGCCTAGCAGGTGCGAGAATATTCTCAGAGCTCTATCCTTGTCCAATGATGTAATACGATTTAAAACCATATGGTAAAGGTGGCCTGGACTAGTGGATTCGATTGGACGAGAATTTGTGGCAGCATTAAAGCGGAAGGAAAAGACCTACAGCTTACTTCCAACAGAATGGAGCAACTGCCCATACAGCCGGCCGAACCTTGTAGCACATTTAGACAGTCTTTACGCCTGTTAGCAGAGGTCAGTCTCGGCGCGGCCCAGTTGGACACCCAGGTCATCTGGTCTGTCAGTGTGCAGTTACTTAGAGTGGGAAGCCCTCAAGTCCAAGGTGTGTAGTGACAACCCTCATTCCTCAAGAACTGCAGCACAACATTTCGGATGTGATTGCAAAAGTTTCAGCAGTCCACATTCGATCCGCCTTCATCAGTTTGATGATGACCAGGTCCCGAAACTGCCAAGAGATGAATGGTGGTCACTTTCAAGATCTGCTATAGTCAGGTTAGTACTGTAGTTCCTTTCCTCTACTGTGTTTCGTTGTATCCTGAAACTTTGATCTCTGAGTCACTTTTATTTGCCACACCCTGTATTTAGTTGATACCCAACGAGGAACTAGGGCGTATCTGAGAAATTATACAACTATCGACGCTTCCTTCAAACGTGCACGCCATGACGGAGATACAGAGACCACATAGAGCAAAAAGAAGAACTCCCACATGCAGATGCCGGATCCATTTTTGTCAAGTGCCATGTCATGTCAACGACCGACCAGCAATTCGTTTGCTTGTGTCAGTACAAAGTGTGGAACTGAACCCTCAAAAAACAAGCATCTACAGACAGAACAGCCTGCCGCCCAATCCGGTTGCACATCTCTTTTCAGGTCCCAAGCACCATAGTCATAAATAGGGTATCCGTATATGACACAGAATGTGATTACTACTTACCCAGAAAACGCCGATGTTAGCCTCTGTCTCACATCAAAACACTAGAAAAAATTCAGGTGAAATTGGTGACTTTAAACTGGAATGTGTTTCGTAGTTTTCTGCGTCACCTCAACACGGAGTTGCACACGCACTTATGAGCAGAAAAGCGACTGTGCACCGCAGTGTGTGAGTAAACTTGGTAGACAACGGAGTACAGTCTTTTAGTTATTAATATTACCTTCTACGATGAAGTACTTACTATGTGGTAATATTTACGACTTCATTTTTCCTGTGCAACATTCAGTTAAGTCCTAAGCCTTTTTGGTGGTATCGTCTGACGTTCTATCCCACTGAGCAGCATTGGTGTCACAACTGTTGGAAGTCACTCCAGTATGATTTTTTATTTAGTTGCCAGGGATAGCACATGTCTGTTTTTTGCTTTTAATTAGCCTGTGTTGGTTTATATGCAACTCAGCTACATCGCTAACTGCGTTACAGTTTAACTTGTCAGTTCAGAGCTAAGTTGTATTCACATATCTAATCATACCTGAAGATGGTTTGTTTGTATTCCGGAAACGATAACACGAGGCATATTCGAAAAGTGATGACTGTTTGCTTATACTTGGCAGGTCAAACAAAGTTGTCCGCTGTTGTGTGCTTACTTCTTTATTAACGTGTTGTTCAAATTTGTGTGTTTGCATAAAATTGCGTAGTAATATAAAATTGTAGTGAACATATTATTTTACGGGGCAGAAGACTTTTGAAAGGTATCGAGAGGTTGCTAGGTGAAACTAAAGAGTCTGGAGAGAAGTGAAGAAATTGACTATCGTCGTGCATGAGCGAGGGAACTGCATTTTTTTTTTTGTTTTTTGTTTTATAACAGTGGATTTAAACAGTGTTTCCGGTGTATTATTCGGACTGTTGTACAATGCGTAGCGCCCAGTGTGAATTTAGTGGACGTGTCATAAGTAATTTTGAGAAAATAATAATCTGAGATCAAAGAGGTTCGAACAGTGGAATAGCTTAGTTGCTGAGTGACTGTGAACTTAATGGACGCATAGCTGAAAGAGATTGTTGTTATAAACTGTTATCTCAGAAAATAATAATCTCGAAGTTCGGACAGTGGAGTAACATGTTCAAAAAGTATATTGTTTTCGATACATAGGTCGCATTTTGAAATATAAATGTGCTGAAGTGCTTTTCGTCATGAACTAATAAGAAAGTAATATAAAAACTACAACGTCCGAACAGCGGTGGTAAATGTTCAGTAAGCGCAGTGGCGTCGGCAAACATTACGTTTATTTGGGGTGAAGCAGATTTGCTATATATCGTAGACTACATATACTTCAAGAATTGAGGAGACTGTAATTAACGCAGTAATGCGTCTTTATACACTGCCGGAACAAAGATAGTACACTCTTTTAGAGGTTTCCATTTATTGTTACAACAGTGCATATGGAGTAGGTACATGAAATGATTACATTTACAGATCAATAGTATAAGCGGTTCGCGCCGCTGCTACGGTCGCGGATTCGAATCCTGCCTCGGACATGGATGTGTGTGATGTTCTTAAGCTAGTTAGATTTACGTAGTTCTAAGTCTAGGGGACTGGTGACCTCAGATGTTAAGTCCCATAATGCTCAGAGCCATTTGAACCATAAGCGTTTCTGAGGTACCAAGTATCGATCCATGCTGTAACACCGACAAATGGTGTATGGAAGGGGGAGATTAATGATACAGAAACAGAGACCGCAGATGTTTACGATACGTATGAGTAATACTCACAGCTCGATTTCTCCGCGAAGAGAAACCGGTTCCTCCTTTCCGGGCGCCTCTGCGTACACCCCCGTGGTGTGTTCCTCGCCCTTGCCTTCGGCTCGACTTGGCACAGGGCTCGAAGGACTCGGTCCCTCCAGAGGCCTTCCGCCGCCGCTTTTATTCCATCCTGGCCACGTATCAGGGCTCTGGCATTGTTTACACCGACGGTTCGATGGTTGCTGGTCGTGTCGGGTATGCGCTAACTCTAGGGGACCATTCCGAACAACGTTCCTTGCCGGATGGCTGCAGCGTTTACACTGCTGAGCTGGTCGCCATCTTTCGTGCCCTAGAGTATATCCGCTCCTGCTCAGGTGAGTCCTTCGTTATCTGTAGCGATTCCCTGAGCGGTTTACGAGCTCTCGACCAGTGTTTTCCTCGTTCTCGTCTGGTGATGGCTTTCCAAGAGTCCCTGCATACTCTTGCCCGTTGCGGCCGCTCTGTGGTCTTTGTGTGGACCCCCGGTCATGTCGGTATCCCGGGTAACGAACATGTTGACCGCCTGGCGAAAGAGGCCACCAGTAAGCCATCTCTGGACGTTGGCCTCCCAGAGACTGATTTGCGGGCAGTCTTCCGCCGCAAAATCTTGGCGCTATGGGACAATGAATGGCGCGAACTGACAACGCGCAATAAACTCCGTGATGTCAAGGCGACGACGGCTGTGTGGCGGTCATCCCTGCGAGTCACTCGTAGGGACTCAGTAGTTCTTTGCCGGCTCCGCATTGGCCACTCCCGGCTGACACACAGTTATTTACTGCGCCGGGAGGACCCTCCTCTATGTCGATGTGGGGCGGCTTTGACAGTGGCCCACATTTTGATGGCCTGCCCCCTTTTAGCTGTGGTCCGGCAGACATTTGCGCTGCCTGATACGCTCCCTGCCCTTTTAACAGATGACTCCACTATGGCTGACTTAGTTTTACGTTTTATTCGGGCAGGGGGATTTTATCATTTAATCTGAGTGTTTCTGTTTTATTTTATTGTTTTTTGTTGATTCTGGCCTTTGGCCTATGATTTTAAACTGATTTTTTTATGTGTTTCTAAGTGGTTGGCTTTTCCTTTTTTATTTCTATGGTCGGCCAACCACTGTCACACTCTGTGTGGTTTTAGTCCGTTTTGTCTTGTCTTTGTCTCAGTTTCTCTTGTTCTGTATCGTCTGTGATCTGTTCCTCGTTTTTATTCTCTGTGGGTGTTCTTTGTATTTGGAAAAAGGGACCGATGACCGTAGCAGTCTGGTCCCTTTCATCCCCCAAACCAACCAACCAACCAAGAAACCGGCTCCGGCTGCCGCGCAACATAATTTCCTGTGTGTATGTGGGGCGCACCACGCAGCTCCGCAGCGGTCCCGGAAGACGCACAGTGCGACACTTCCGCGGAGCGGGCCTCTGACCCTGCGCCTCTCTCTCTCTCTCTCTCTCTCTCTCTCTGGGAGCCAGCCGGCCGCGCCCTGCTCTGCCAAGTCGTCCGCCCACGCTTTGGTCAGTGTCGGCCCGGCCGACAGAAACCGCGATGCTATCAGCGCCGCGCGAGCTACTGTGGGCGGCACTAGGTCCGCTTACGGTGCCTGGTGATTAGGTTGTCCTTGCAGTTTCACCACAACTCGTGTGCGGCTTGCCGACACATTCTACTTGTTATGGGGATCTTTGGCTTCGGACGGTGGTTTCTGGGAAGAGTGTCCGGAGCAACCTTGCAGGGCAGTCTCTTGTGAAGCTACGACCGAGAAGATACCATCCTTGCTTGTAATCTGCCGGCTGTGGCTAGGTGGCGGAGCTACGGGGAAGGGGCTGTGGTAGCGATCCGACTCGAGCCACGGTTTCTACGAAGCGTCGTTGTGTTGCACTTGTACCGGATTCCGGAGTAGCGCCGGGCACTCTACGTATTGTAATTATCTATAATACCCTGCAGTATCATGCGAGAACATCTGAACTTCCAGCATGGGATAGTCTATTGTGAATGTATATTTGGTTTTCCGAGGAATATTAAATACAAAGCGTACGTTTCTTCTTCAGCTACCTACATACTCTAATAGCCACGAAGCGGTATGTGGCGGAGGGCACAATTCGCACCAAAATCATATTCCCCCCCTCCCCCCTCCCGTCTGTTCCACTAGAGGATCACGCGAGGGAAAACGACTGTGTGAAGGCCTCAGTACGAGCTCTAATTTCCCTTATATTTGAATAGTGATCATTGCGCGATTTGAAAAAATGTTTCAAATGGCTCTGAGCACTATGGGACTTAACATCAGAGGTCATCGGTCCCTAGGACTTAGAACTACTTAAACCTAACTAACCTAAGGACATCACAACAATCCATGGCCGAGCCAGGATTCGAACCTGCGACCGTAGCGGCCGCCCGGTTCCAGACTGAAGCGCCTAGAACCGCACGGCCACACTGGCCGGCGAGAATTGAAAGTTGGTGGTAATAATATAAGCTCTACATCCTCGGTGAAGATTGGATTTCGGAAATTAGTGAGCGGCCCCTTCCGTTTAGCGCGCGGTCTATCTGCAAGTGTGTCCCACTTCAAACTTTCTATGAGATTTATAACGCTTTCGCGATGGATATATGTACCAGTCACGAATCTTGCCGCTCTTCTTTCGACCTTCTCAATCTCTTGAATCAGACCCAACTGATAAGGGTCCGCCGGCCGCGGTGGTCTCGCGGTTCTAGGCGCGCAGTCCGGAACCGTGCGACTGCTACGGTCGCAGGTTCGAATCCTGCCTCGGGCATGGATGTGTGTGATGTCCTTAGGTTAGTTAGGTTTAAGTAGTTCTAAGTTCTAGGGGACTGATGACCACAGATGTTAAGTCCCATAGTGCTCAGAGCCATTTGAACCTTTTTTTTTTTTTTTTTTTTTTTTTTTTTTTTTTTAATAAGGGTCCCGTACAGACAAACAATACTCTAAGACTGTAAGAACTAACGTATTGTAAGCTATTCCCTCTATTGAAGGACTGCATGGCTTCAGGATTCTACCAATAAAATCGCAATCTAGAGTTTGCCTTACCCGTTACTTGTGTAATCTGATCATTCCATTTGGGATCATTTCAAAAAGTCACACACAGATACTTGACTGATGTTACCGCTTCGGAAGACTGGGCATTTATTTTGTACTCGTACATTAATGGGGATTTTCGCCTTGTTATACGCAGTAGGCTACACTTACTAATATTGAGAGATAACGGCCAGTCATTATACCACGCATTTATTTTCTGCAAATCCTCACTGCTTTGTTCACAACTTTCGTGTGATACTACTTTCCTGTAGACAACAGCATCATCAGCAAACAGTCTAAGGCCGCTGTCAATACCATCAACCAGATCGTTTATGTAAATGGTAAAAAGCAGAGGACCTATTTCGCTGATCTGGGGCACAGCGTAAGTTACGCTGGTTTCTGTTGAAGTCACCCCGTTCAGGACGACACACTTCTCCCTGCCTATTAGAAAACTTTCTATCTAACCGCATATGTCATCGATAGACCGTAAGCGCGCACATTTTGGAGCAAGCGACAGTCGAACGCCTTTCGAAAGTCGAGAAATATGGCATCAACCTGGGAGCCGGTGTCTAGAGCCTGTTGTATATGATGCACAAAGAGGGCCAGCTGTGTCTCGCATGACCACTGTTTCCTAAAACCGTGCTTTTTTCTGCAGATGAGCTTCTCAGGGTCTAGAACCATCATTATGTCTGAACACAAAATATTTTCCATGATTCTACAACAAATATCTGTTAGTGAAATTGGCCGGTAATATTATGCGCATCCGATTTTCTACCCTTTTTATAGACTGCTATGACCTCGTGACCTGGGCATTCTTCCAGTCCCGTGGAACTTTCCACTGTTCCAATGATCTCTGATAGATGATGCATAAGAATGGTGCTATATTTGTAGCTTAGTCAACATGTAATCTTACGCGGATACCGTCTGGGCCAGATGCCTTCCTGGCGTCTAAGGATCTTAACTGTTTTACAATCCCAGATAAGCTAAACCCGTGTCAGCCATCCTTGCGTTTCTTCGATGATTGAAAGGGGGAATGATGTTGCAATCCTCTACCATAAACGAGTTTTTGAAAGCTAGGTTCAGAATTTCGGCCTTCTGTTTATCATCATCAGTTCTGTTATCCGAAGTGGCTTGTTTAATCTAGGCTGTGTTCGAGTGTACTTCGTCTCTAAGATGGTGAATTTCACAGTGGCTGTTTTGAGACTTCGTTTCCGAACTCGTTTGGTTCGGCCTGAATGAGGAAATTTGTTCATAGCTCGAAAGTGGCGACTTCGTTTTGGTAGTGGCTGTTACTGACAAAACTAGCCAGGCTCTATGAAGTTGTTACCATTGTAGGTGCTGGGCGTTAATGTTGTACGGCGCAAATGTAAGAAGTAGTGTCTTGAATGAAGTTTCGCCTTGGGGCTTGCTGTATTTAATTAATTTAGTATTCTGGTCTATAGAGATGGCCAAGAAGATTGATACAAAAATTTAATGCAGTGTATTTTAAGAAATTTCTCGTAGTCGTTAGTAGTTCGATCTTAAAAGTTACTTTATATCTACCGGTATGACGTCGGGGGTTTAGGATGTGTATGTGTTCCTCATGTTAATAATGCGTACTGGTGTGTAATTTTAAGTTATTTTATCGATATGCTTGTTAAATGTTGAGCCTTGGTCTGAGAGAGTTTTGGCTTATATTGTCCTGTATATACTAATTATTCTGGTGAATATAGTTTGTGGATTTGCTGATGCAGAGTTAGTTTCGAGATGGGACTGGGTTATAATATCCATATTTTAGACGGGGCTGGAAAGAGGTTAATAGCTACAGGTGTAAGTTAGATCGATAAGATTATTAAACGTCTATCTGGGGCAATGCTTGTATTGTGTCTTTTTCAGATGACCAGAGTCATTTCCTTATGTAACCTGTAACTGAGTGGTCAGTATAGAAATTATGTACAGATCTTTGGTGTCTTGTGGACGCATACTATATCTAAGTACCTACTTTATTAATATATATTGTTTTTTTCTATATAACTAACAACTCTTATGTGTTTAATTAATGTTATGAGTTGTCTTTCCACACTTTAACAATCGCGACCTCGCTCCACGACACACTGTGGAGCAAGGGACGTGAAACAGTCTAATAAAAAAGTTCTTAGGCTCCGACAGTCAGTTTCAGAGTGCCCAAGGACTTAACCATGCAATGAAAACCTTTGGAGAGCTCTTTTTGAGGTCGTTCCCGTGTCCTTTAAGTCTTTTCATTGTACTCTACTTTTTTTTCTCCATCACACCACAATCACATTCTTGTATGTGTGCAATAAATGCTTTGCTTCTTACATGCCTAATCCTGGTGAGGCAGAGCTAGGTACAATTTGTACTTGACAGTCACAGGTCTCAAGGCTTTATCATTGGATCACTGTGACTCTGTCCAGCAAACAATGTCCAGTCAGCTCTCCAGGCGATGTTGTAAGTCGCAAGCGTTGCTTGGTGGAGGGTCTTTGGATCCCGCACAAGCTTTTCACATTTAGGCCTGTAATGCGGAAAGTGAGAAAAAATTTTGTTCATTGGAGAGGTAATAGGAACGGATCTGTTACATAGCTCATTCCACACTCGACCCGTTGCCTATTGTCTGAATTCAGGTTGTTCTACACTAGATAAGTCACGAAATCAGAGCTGTGGTGTCGATTTTATCGTGACAATTTTCAAAATATCCTTTAGGTGGACAATAGTTTCGTTGACATGACTGCTTCTAAACCACACAGTAGCGCAATATTCGGCAGTGGTATACACAGACGATTGTGCAATTGTACCTAAAGTCTCTTCTTGGGCACCCCCGCTTCTTCGAGCCATCTTTCTGATAATGGATGGGGTGTAGACAACCGAAAGATGGCATACGTGGATCACCATTGCGTTAGAACAGAGCGGCTAAAAGTCAAAGCAGATAATTGAAAGTACAGTCTGTTTATTTTCCCTTCGGACCAATAACGATTGATACCAAAAGTGTTACAAGCAAGTAACGGCCTCTCTGTATCGTTAATGGTAAGCACGAGGGAAAATAAATTTTGAAGACGACAGCGGTGGTACTTTACCGCTTAACCTTTACCTAATTTTTGTTTTCTGTTGTTTCAGGTAAGCCATTATGGATGATCAGCGTGGGTCCCTACAGTGCCTACGTGCAGTGCGATCACATTCATCCACAAACGTCAATTTAATCGGATCACACAGTGAGTCGAAGTCAACTTTTGGATAGTTTAAAAGGATAAAACACATTAATAGCTGCACCCAGGAACGGTCACGTTCAAATAGAACACCATCCACAGTAACCAATATATCACCGCCAGACGCAAAGTGAAAGAACGTGTCTTGCGAACGAGAGAACTTCTGGTACATGCCACGTATGTGTAGCATCATCGTAACAAAAGACCGCGTTCTGTTACAGTAACGCTTGCCAGGTGCTGTTATAAAATATCGATTACCGTGGGAGTAGTGAAAATTTTGCTTTGTTTTCGAGTGCTAGTACTCACTACGACAATAACACATGTCTTATCTGGTGACAAGTGGCTCTGGAAAAGATTGTAAGTTTTACTTATATAATCTGAACGATTATGTTTGACACATGTAGCAGGTTCGTATATATCAGCAAAATAAAAACTAGTCTGCATAACGAATACATAATTCTAGACTTCCAGATAACGTCACGAGACGTGCACATCTGTTTTGAACAGATAACGGTTGGATTGCTAGTATTATTTATTAAGTACTTCATCGACACAGGTCGATCAATAATTCGTAACTTCACGCTATAGATTCTTTAATTACATAAGTATTACATCACCTTAGAATGCCTTCCACAAAAGTGCACTCACCATAAGAGTCTGAAACTTTATCACGAAAGAGTTCGCAATATTTATTCTAATACTCAATCAGATCTAACACCGTAAACAAGCCTAAGCAATATCTCAGAAGTTGGCTACTGCAGAATAAGCTACCACAGATGTGACCTCTATCCAAAAAGCGAAATCTAACAAAGAAGTGAGATCTAATGGAACGAAAATGACTACAGCGATGTTCGAATTACGCGCACAAGCGTCTGTGCATTCGAACTCGATCAACAATCAGAGATACGGAAATCGCGTAAAAATGACTCGGAATAAGATATATTACAATGCACATACTACTGGCCAAGTCGAATGGCCTGGCGTCTCGCACATCCCATACACGCTCAGGTTAGCGCCATTTCTTTAAACGATGGAAAATCATATATGTGTAAGTTTACCAGATCGTTTTAATAAGCTGTGGAATATAAGAAACCATGAGGTAGCACAACCACTTGCATGAATATCAGGAGCTTTGATGGAAACCCAGTTCTAAGCAAAGAAGGGAAAGCAGAAAGGTGGAAGGAGAATATAGAGGGTCTATACAAGGGCGATGTACTTGAGGACAATATTATGGAAATGGAAGAGTATGTAGATGAAGATGAAATGGGAGATATGATACAGCGTGAAGAGTTTGACAGAGCTCTGAAGGATCTGAGTCGAAACAAGGCCCCCGGAGTAGACAACATTCCATTAGAACCACTGACAGCCTTGGGAGAGCCAGTCCTGACAAAACTCTACCATCTGGTGTGCAAGATGTATGAGACAGGCGAAATACCCTCAGACTTCAAGAAGAATATAATAATTCAAATCCCAAAGAAAGCAGGTGTTGACAGATGTGAAAATTACCGAACTATCAGTTTAATAAGTCACAGCTGCAAAATACTAACGCGAATTCTTTACAGACGAATGGAAAAACTGATAGAATCCGACCTCGGGGAAGATCAGTTTGGATTCCGTAGAAATGTTGGAACACGTGAGGCAATACTGACCCTACGACTTACCTTAGAAGAAAGATTAAGGAAAGGCAAACCTACGTTTCTAGCATTTGTAGACTTAGAGAAAGCTTTTGACAATGTTGATTGGAATACTCTCTTTCAAATTCTGAAGGTGGCAGGGGTAAAATACAGGGAGTGAAAGGCTATTTACAATTTGTACAGAAAGCAGATGGCAGTTATTAGAGTCGATGGGTATGAAAGGGAAGCAGTGGTTGGGAAGGGAGTGAGACAGAGTTGTAGCGTATCCCCGAGGTTATTCAATCTGTATATTGAGCAAGCAATAAAGGAAACAAAAGAAAAATTCGGAGTAGGTATTAAAATCCATGGAGAAGAAATAAAAACTTTGAGGATCGCCGATGACATTGTAATTCTGTCAGAGGCAGCAAAGGACTTGGAACAGGAGTTGAACGGAATAGACAGTGTCCTGAAAGTAGGGTATAAAATGAACATCAACAAAAGCAAAACAAGGATAATGGAATGTAGTCGAATTAAGTCGGGTGATGCTGAGGGAATTAGATTAGAAAATGAGACACTTAAAGTAGTACATGAGTTTTGCTATTTGAGGAGCAAAATAACTGATGATGGTCGAAGTAGAGAGGATATAAAATGTAGACTGGCAATGGCAAGGAAAGCGTTTCTGAAGAAGAAAAATTTGTTAACATCTAGTATAGATTTAAATGCCAGGAAGTCGTTTCTGAAAGTTTTTGTATGGAGTGTAGCCATGTATGGAAGTGAAACGTGGACGATAAATATTTTAGACAAAAGGAGAATAGAAGCTTTCAAAATGTGGTGCTACAGAAGAAAGCTGAAGATTAGGTGGGTAGATCACATAACTAATGAGGAGGTATTGAATAAAATTGGGGAGAAGAGGAGCTTGTGGCACAACTTGACTAGAAGAAGGGATCGATTGGTAGGACATGTTCTGAGACATCGAGGGATCACCAATTTAGTATTGGAGGGCAGCGTGGAGGGTAAAAATCGTAGAGGGAGACCAAGAGGTGAATACACTAAGCAGATTCAGAAGGATGTAGGCTGCAGTACGTACTGGGAGATGAAGAAGCTTGCACAGTATGGAGTAGCATGGAGAGCTGCATCAAACCAGTCTCAGGACTGAAGACCACAACAACAACATGTGGCAAAGTATCAAATTGCTGAAGCTGAAATTTGATACTATGTTATTGTTTAGTGAATCCATTATCCTTCATGCGGTATACAGAGATTTTTTTGAAATTAAAATCTATCTCCCTTTTTTGTTTCAATTATAATGAAAGACTTCTAGAAATTTTCAGGCAAAAAATTACAAAAGCACATCACATGCTTGATGAAAAGAAGGGCAGGAGACTCAGTGGAGAGCTCAATGTCTTTAAGAAGTTCTGGATTATAGAAATCAACCCACTGCAACCCTGCTTCCCCTTCCTTTTTAAAATTACCTCTTCACAAATTTTTGTAATTGCATTTACGTAAGAAACACTCAGTGCTTAGTTCCATTATGATTTACATAATTACTCATAGTTGTAAGAAAACTATAGCCTTTAAAAGCAATCTTGTTTCTCTCGTGCACTATGTGCATAAACTAGAGGTGCCTCTAAGTGAATATCATTGAAACCTAACGCCCGATGTCACCAACATCTTGATACATTAGCTTGTCACCGACAGGTGCATAAAAACTAAAAAAATAAAATTTTAAAAGAATCAAACAACAGAGAAATTTCACTGTGGGCTACCACTGACTTAGATCCTCGCAATATTCCCTTTTCTGATAGCTCTGTAGTCCGTTTATCATTAGATCTCATGTGTTTTCGGTATGCAGCCACTACCTGTGAGTTTTATTCGACCGAAAGTGCCTTCAAAAACGACGCGTGAGATTTTCATATTGTCTTGCTCGCTACGTGCAGACTGTTAGCCCAACAAAAAAATTAACTTAAACTTTTTGTAGGAAATTTAAGACAGTTAAATTTTTTACTAGTATTTGTTTTCGCTGCCGGCCGGAGTAGCCGAGCGGTTCTAGGCGCTACAGTCTGGAACAGCGCGATCGCTATGGTCGCAGGTTCGAATTCTACCTCGGGCATGGATGTGTGTGATGTCCTTAGGTTAGTTAGGTTTAAGTAGTTCTAATTTCGAGGCGACTGGTGACCTCAGAAGTTAAGTCCCATAGTGCTCAGAGCTATTTGAACCCTTTTTTTGTTTTCGCTGGCGGACACGTTTTTCGAGTTGTTCAAGAAAAACACGTTTGAAGGCCTTTTTTTGTACGTTTTCTGTATGTTTGCACGTAGCGAGTAAGATACGATGAAAATGTGCATGTGGTGTTTCATGGCCTTGCGGGTAGCATAAAACCCATAGGTAGGGGCAACTGAATCGCCCTTTTTATAACAATGAAACGTCCCTCAGGTGTGACTGTTTCACCAGACTATCAAGAAAAGGTTCAGGTCATACTTGGAGATCCTGTTAATGAAACGTTCGCTGCGATATATGTACAGTAAATAAAAATCTAAGTATAGACAGTTGGAAGATTTTTTTAATCATAAACATACATAATCACATTCTTTTATTATTTTAACATGTAACTACCTCATACACTGTGCATACAGCTACATTAATAATGCAGTTTATCGGAAACTAACATTTTCAAACATCTTCATATACTCTAAAATATAGTCACAAAGTTCCGAGCAAGTTACGCTCTTGAAATTGTATTTAAATCATGTAATGACCTATATTGACCTGCAGTGGTATGGACACATGAAGAGAATGGATGAGGGAAGAATTCCAAAGAGGATGTTTGATCTGCAACTGGAGGGGAAGAGGCCCAGAGGAAGACCAAGAGATAGATGGGTGAAGGGAGTGAAGGAATGTGTGACGAGAAGAGGAGAGAACTGGACGAAGGTGGAAGAGGGCGAATGGTGGAAAGACAGAACACGATGGAGAGGCTTGTGTTCCCGACAGACCCAGCCAGTGGCTGGAAACTGTCCAAGATGGTGATGATGATGAATGACCTATATTGACTCATATTTCTTTCTTTCAATTTTTTCACTGGGCCGAAATTGTTGACAAAACGTATGCAACAGTTTCATAACGCGCTGAAGTAGCGTATTTCTACTACTTTTGATAATTCTGAGTAAGAACCACCGCATTACTTCAGCAGCTGAATCGCCCGAGTCTTAACGGGAAATGTGTGTTACGTGGAGAGTGATGCTCGATGGCAGCGCATACACTAAACGCTGGATAACTCTGAACTGAGAAAGGAAATACTTCAGAATCCCATCCATTTTATGTACTTCAGAAACTTACGTTGCTGAAGGATAGATTAGACATTGTGCTTCATGTTTCTTTCTGCTCCAAATATACTGAACTTTCTTCGCATTTTAGCACCTGTATTTAGGGCGAAGACGTCTCAGCACTGCGAAAAACTACCAGCAATTAAATGCTTCTTCCTTCGTCACTGCCCCCGAGCTACGGTTTGATTTTAAAGTTGCTAATCTTCAACAATCAGGGCTCAGCTGCCGCTGCAGATTGTACAAATACAGCCGTATACCTCTAGTCTATGGCCTTTACTGATGACCGTCATAATTGGTTGTAATCTCGAAATTCTTTCCGCGATTCCAATGATACTAATGACATATTATTAAGTTCGTGACGTTTTTGAGTTGGATGGTGGCATTCCGGTTCCTACTGATTTACTTATGGATTGTCATTTTTCAATTGTGGCCAACTGTGCATCGCTGCTTGCTCGTCATCAATTGGCTCGTGAACAGCACGAAGCTTTCCCATCCTGTATTCTTACTGGTAACGGGAAATGGTGTCTTTATGATAACATAACGAAAAGAAAGGAGTGTTTGAGCTCAAACAAAGCAGCAACTGCCCGTACAGAGATCTGCGCGCATCCGCATAAGATAGTGTACTGCATCTGCAGGAAGAGCGACGGTGCGACGTACTACGAATTGCTTCCCCGAGGTGTAACAATCACTTCTGACTTTTATTGTCAACAGATGAGACGTCTTGCAGACGCAATCCAAGAACACAACCAGAAAGACTGTGTGAAGTGATGCTACTCAACTATAAAGCTCGCCTGTATTGTGCTCGGCTTTCAAAAAACGCTATACAGGAGTTGCGGAGTCATCCCGCCCTCACCTTGTTAACCTGGTCTTGTGCCCTTAGATTTTCACCTTTTCCACTCTCTATCGAACTCTGATGAAAATGTGCTCCAAACATGACTCGACGAGTTCTTTGCCTCAAGAACAGTCGTGGAACCGAAAAGTTAGCCTAGCGTTGGCACACTCTTGTAAATAGTGAAGGAGAATATACAGGGTGCGTCAAAAAAATGTATACACACTTTGAAGCGTCACAGAAAATTTATTTCCCGTTCTACAATGTTAAATTTCTGGAAATAGAAAGCTTAAAGTCCAATTGGAAAAATAAATGTACTTTGCAAATGTGATTAATGTTCAAACTCGTGGCCTTCAGCATCAGTACATTTCTGAGTACGAGTCACCACTGATTCCGTACATCGTACCAAAGTGTCCACTGAGATTTCTGCGCACAGCTCCTGAATCTCATTCCAAAGTGTATCCAGGTTACGTGGTTTACGTTTGTACACCTCATCTTTTACTGTGCCCCATAAGAAGAAGTAGTTGCTAGCGAGCAGTCTGGAGTGTGAAGTTGGCTGGGCCGGTCGTGTGGAGCGATGGCGGAGCCTAAGCGTTGTAGTATAAGGTAAAAGCAGCGTCGCGCATATGTAGTATTGTTATGTCAAGTACCATGTAAATGTTTTAAAAAAAATCTGTTAATAATAATCTTTCTCATAAAAAGTAACTTTTGACATTCATCTCAATTTAAAGAATTTAATAATTTCTCCAATCCTTTGTCATCCCGATTATTGTAAAGAAAAATCAGTTGTTTCTTTTTATACATAACAAATCTATCGGGCAGCATTGCACAGATCTGCGCCACAAAAATTTCTTATAGGAGCAGATATATACGCGTTATCCGGCGACCTAATTGAGGTAAGATTTTTCAATGTATTCAGAATGAATTTTCAGCGCCATGACGCAGCACTGCTGACGTCCAAAATTTACCAGTTTAAATTCACAATCATTATTGAAACGTTACAAGTGAGCGACAATTTTTTTATTGAGAGATTAGTCACATTGTATTATTGCTAGGTTACGGAAATTATTTTGTTGGAAGGTTACACTGAATATGAATGATATAACTAATTATCACTGTTCGACATGGGTTCTATTTCTGATATTAAAGTATGTACTTCTAGACCATTTTACCGTGGGAAATTCAAATATGTAAACAAAATATCGTTGTCAGGGATACTTTTTATGTAATACGTATATATATACGTATATTCACAATTCATGGCAAACACAGAGACGTTATAGAGAAATACGGTTATGTTGCTGCATCCAGTAGTGATAGAACGTGATAATTTCTTGTGAAACAGCAGGTGGGAAGAATCAGACATCATTAGGTTACCGCTGCCACACCTATGTCATTAAGACCACCTGAAACATCTCATTAACTCGAACGGCGACAGCCGGTCGCTGCCTCGGCAGTAAAGCTTCACGCCTCCTAGGGGCAGTTGCATCGAGTTTACAACAGTGGTGTTAGCCGAATTTTTTTGTGTCAGTCTTAACAAGTGGGTGTTTTGGCTGACAAGTGACTGTCATATTTCTGAGCACGGTTGAATTTTTTAGTTCCTGTGTGTAAACTGATTGAGCCTGGTGCTGAAGGTAAAACGACTGCATGTTTTTACACATCAGCGTTCCTCTAGTTCCCTACTATTAATTTAATACAGGTGTATTATCAAAGTGGTATTTTTAAATTTGCAGAAATGCCACGTCATCGTGGATGTCGATATAAGCCGGAAAACTTCTGCTACATCTGTGGGAAGTTCACTTTTGCCAGAAATAGGAAGAAAATTTCTTCAGTCATAAAGAAAGCATACAAACATTACTTTGGAGTAGAGGTAGGAGACCAAGATAAAGAATGGGCACCACATTTCTGTTGTGCTACATGTTACTGCAAACTAATTCAGTGGTGGAAAGGTAAAGAGAATGTGGCGTTGTTTGCTGTTCCCATGGTGTGGAGGGAGCCTAAGGACCATGTTACTGATTGTTATTTCTGTCTAACAAAAATTCAGGGTTTTACAAGCAAAAAGTCGAAGAGGCACATTGTTTACCCAGATCTGCCTTCAGCGAGAATGCCAGTTCAGCATTCCGACAACCTTCCAGTACCTTCAAGAGCTCGAGGTCAAATTCTGAGTGACAGTGAAATAAGTAGTACTGAAAAAAACACAGATGATTAATCTTTATATCACTGCACAAGTGAGTCATCGCCACATTTGTTAACACAGGCAGATTTAAATGATTTAGTACGTGATCTAGGACTAAGTAAACAAAAGGCTCAGCTGCTTGGTTCAAGATTACAAGAGTATAATCTACTGCACCAAAGTACTAAAATCAGTGTGTTCAGGCACAGAGAACATGCCTTTATTTCTTATTTTTCAACTGACGAAGCACTGACATTTTGCAATGACGTTGCTGGCCTGATGAAAGTGCTGAACTTCACTTATATTTCACAGGAGAGGAGACTTTTCATAGATGCATCGAAAACAAGTCTGAAGGGTGTTTTGCTCCATAACGGAAATAAAATACCATCTGTTCCAGTATCTTACGCTAGTTTGACAAAAGAGAATTACGAATTCGTACAAAGGATGCTAAATTCATTAAAGTACAATGAACACAAATGGAAAATATGTGCAGATTTCGAGGTAATTGCTATGGAACTGGGAATGCAACAAGGCTACACAAAGTATGCCCGTTTTCTTTGCGAGTGGGATAGTCGAGACCAAAATTCTCACTACGTGAAAAAGAAATGGCCTAGGCGAAGAGGGAAAGTTGGCGAAAAGAATGTACAACGTGAAAGTCTGGTAGCTCCTGAATATATACTACTTCCACCGCTTCACATCAAACTTGGCCTGATGAAACAATTCGTGAAGGCCATGGATCCAACAGGCTGTGGGTTTGTATATCTAGCTACCAAATTACCTCGTCTTTCAGCTGCAAAAATAAAGGAAGGTGTATTTGTGGACCCACAAATCAGAGAGCTGCAGAAAGATGCAGATTTTGAAGCATGTTTAACTGATAAAAAACCGCATGGGACTGTTTCAAGATGATGTCGGAAAACTTCCTCGAAAGAAGAAGAGCTACTAACTACAAAGCAATGGTGAAGGATAAGATCAAAACATATCAGGATTTGGGGTGCAATATGCCTTTGAAAGGTACATATGATGGACTCTCATCTGGACTACTTCACAGAGAGTTGTAGTGACGTATCGGATGAACATGCGGAAAGATTCCATAAAGACATTTCTATCATAGAAAGGCACTATGAAGGGAAGTGGGTACCTTCTATTATTGCTGGAATATCATTCGAGAGAAGAAAGATTCACAATACAAGAGAAAAAAGTGATGTGCATTACAAGGCAGTGCCTCATTGTTTGTAAATTTTCTGTAATTTCTCATGTCAAATAAATGCTTCAAAGTGTATACACAAAGGTTACTGTGTTATATGTTAGATCCCACCCTCCATTAATGTGATGAACTTATAACATCATAAAGATGTGCATTTGTTTGTCGAGTTTCACCTCACGTTTGCTGCACTATATCAGAAACTGAAAAGAGAAATAAAATTGCGATTACTCATAAACTATCCCTGACAGAAAAAAACCAAAAACAGTTTTCAATTCAGCACTCAAATTACAACTAGGATCACAATACTTTTTATCAGAAATAGAAAAAAAGGTTTTTTTTTGTAGAACAGTGTTATATATTTCTACTGATGAGAGGTTTAGGAATTTTTCTGTTTTAACGTTACACTAAATGTGAATATTATTCATAGTATTTATATTATTTTACTGTGGGGAGGTTACAACATTGTGATCCAGGTACGCTCGTACGTCCCTATGATAGTGCGGCGGGGCGCCATCTTGTTGGAAATAAAACTCATTATTACTGTATAACGCACGAATGGCAGGGAATATGGAGTCAGCAAGCATTGTTAGGTACGTTTCTCCAGTAACAGTACCTTCAAAGCGGAAAGGTCCAATGAGTCCCCTTGCAGACAAACCACACCACACATTTACACCAGGCAAATTCACAGCCTTTTCAACTGTGATGTGAGGATTATCTTCAGCCCAATACACACAATTGTGCCTATTGACAGTTACATTGAGTTTGAATTGGGCTTCATCCGACCAAATTATGCTACCCATAAATCCCGGTTCACGTCTCACCATCTCCGGAACCCATTCACAAAAATCTAACCTTCGATCTGGATCGTCGTCACTTAGCTGTTGCACCAGCCTTGGAATGTGAACACGAAACCTGCCTTTCTTCAGAATGCGTAGCACACTACTAGCACTTACATTACTCGCACGTGCTGCTTGCCTTGAAGATTTTTGAGGAGAACGCTGAAACAGTTCCAAGACCGTAGTTGTGGAATCATCACTTGTAGCTGTACGAGGTCGCCCTGATCGACCTTTAAGTACATCGCACACTGTTCCATGAATTTCGAATTTGTCTCGTAGACGTGTAATTGTTAACCTTGACGGTGGTTCTGTACCATATTCACTTCTCCACTGTCTTCGAACCGCAGCTACAGTCTCAAACCTTCAATACTACTTAATTATCTGCTTTCGCGCTCCAAAGCTCAAACGCACGTCCGCCATGTTGCAGTTACTTCCTTGCCACTGCTGCCACCTGTTGAAGAAACATAACATTACTTTCTCACAGATATTTAACCTTGTAGAACGGGAAATAAATTGTCTATGACAGTTCAAAGTGTGTATACATTTTGTTGACGCACTCTGTATTATTGATGACTAAATTTGTGGTATGTGTATCTGTAGCCGGCCGTTGTGACCGAGCGGTTCTAGACGCTTCAGTCTGGAACCGCGCGGCCGCTACGGTCGCAGGTTCGAATCCTGCCTCGGGCATGGATGTGTGTGATGTCCTTAGGTTAGTTAGGTTTAAGTAGTTCTAAGTTCTAGGGGACTGATGACCTCAGAAGTTAAGTCCCATAGTGCTCAGAGCCATTTGAACCATTTTTGTGTATCTGTTGTGTTTACTAAACTTACGGAGAAACACTATGAACTTATGCACAACATAATAATAATAATAATCCTCAGCGTATAGGACATTCAAGATCTTTCTTAAATATTTTCTGAACGTCCGCGGAAAGAAATTTATAGTCTTTTATTTTACAGAATTTTTAGAATGCCTGCCCACGAAATATGGATGGTAAATTCCGAGATAACAACGAGCCCACTGCTTACATGAAATAGTGGAAAGGAAAGCGTACTCAGGACTGTGGAATGATTTACGCAGCAGTTCATTAACGGCCGTAAAACTATTTGTTGCGACAGGAAATGAGCCGTTCACCTTTCTTTGAACCCGGAAAGATCTTTGATATTGTGGAGGATTTCTTTCCGATACTATGTTTCTGGCAAAACTAAAAGGAGGCTGTGCGTTGGAGAGTTCTTTTTTCGTGTGTGACGTGAACCAGTATTTCTACTGCGCTTTTCAAGAGCAGGTGTTAACGTGAAAGACAAATAGAAAGAGCCGAGAAACCTGAGCAAGCAGGACAGCTCGCATGTCCGCTCGCAACTAAGGTACCTGAACGTAGGATATCATGCTGTGGTCTAAAGGATGGCTGTTACAGATGTGTGCTTCAAACTATTCAGGTCCAACCGCTATGAAATTTGTTCGAAAGCCTTCCAGAATAATGGCCAATTTAGTTTCAAAAACCGAAGTATTGAGATTTCTTCTCATCCACGATGGATACTTTTACGACTACGAATTTCACTGGAGGCTTTGCAACTATCTTTCATTTACTCACTTCCAATATGCTGGCAGGCAGAGGGCTGCAGCTTACTGTGATTCAATGAAATTACAGAACCATCAGAGTTGCACTGAAGTTTATTTTTATTACAATGGCGTCCAGATTGGACTTTATCAGGTCATCCACATAAGTTCAGCCATAACACAATAATGTTTATATACTGGCCGCATTGCTTGAATGAGTGTCTAAGTACAAGTTATTAGTTGCATACAACATTCCGGGACTGGTTCTTTTGAAAAGACCACGCCCAATTTCCTTCCCCATCCTCACTCAATCCGAACTTGCTTCCCGTCGATAATGACATAATCGACGGCTGAACTGTAAATCGTAATTGTTCCACCCTTCATTCCTGTACCACTCCTTCAAAATTCACAATCACTGGCTGACTCAGTAGCTGTGCCTACAACATCTTCGCTTCTCTTCCGCAGAGCCAGCTTTCTTCGTTTACTTCCAATGTTTCTCTCCACTGCTCCTTCAAAATCCACTTACCATGGATACGATAGTGCACAGCATCGGAAGTCCAGCAGTGTTTCCCAACAGGTTTTTCTGTGTCGATCTTCTAGAACAATCATGCTTACTAGGTAGACGTGGCCTTATAACGAGTTTAGCCTGCAAGCAGATGTAAAGTACGAACAATAAGTCCTGTCGTGACGACAGGGACACAGAGAAACGACGTGTATGCAGTGGACGCTGGACATTCACGATTATTTTTCGGTTTTAAAAATCCACATGAATGTCAGTTATGATTACAGACTTCTGTAGGTAGTAAGAAGTTCATTTCGGTGCAAACAAATTGGCTATACAATTAACAAGAACATATCTGCTAACAAACATATGCATCTACATTTTAGGTATTCATAGAAGGGGCGAACTTCTAGTAAAATCGTGACCCTCACATTTCCAGTCTTACAATAAACGATTATTCGGTGTGTCACTCGCAATTCAATCCACTGCTTTCTTCTAGATTTTCCTTTGGTGACTTTCCACGGCAGACGTCACAGTGCAATACATGTAAATGTGAGGTGACGATTGGAACACAATATCTAGTATAGCTCAGCTGAGGTACACTATAAGGGAGAAAACAAGCAACCTTTGCAGCTTGATAACAACGTTGTACTGAGTGACCCAAAAACCCAGTAATTCACAGAATAAGGTAAATGAAGAAATAAAACTTGACACACATGCTTGAAATAACATGGGTTTTCATGAAACCAAAAATGAGTGCAAAAACCGGCCAACAGATGGTACTGGACAGCAACAGGTCAGTGACGCCGCTTGAGAATCGTGTATAAATTAAGATTTAATGAGAGGAGGAGTCAGAAGCGCCAGCATTCGCGGCATGTTGATTTTAGCAGAAAAGGCATTGTTATTGAAGCATTGCTATCAGAATCGAGACTCCGCAGCTACTGCAGCTTTACGATACTATCGCTACAAGAAGAGTTTTTTAACGGATAAAGGTCCTGTGACATGTGTCGCTGTAAACAATATTATCATAAAGTTTGAAGTCACTGGCTGTTTCAACGATCGACCCCGTAGTGGGCG
The DNA here is from genome assembly GCF_023898315.1 of Schistocerca nitens. Taxonomy (NCBI): domain Eukaryota; kingdom Metazoa; phylum Arthropoda; class Insecta; order Orthoptera; family Acrididae; genus Schistocerca; species Schistocerca nitens. The sequence goes on along the minus strand of NC_064614.1, from coordinate 57,170,795 downwards.
ACCATACGCACGTGCTACCGCTGCTTGAACAGTTCAGGAAGAAATGGAGACTTCAGCTGATTCATCTCCATATGGTGAAGTCAGCGCTCGTGTTGTCGCACGTCGCACTGACATTCCAAGCACTACTGTTTGGAGACCACTGTGGCGTATCCTTCAATGTTGTCCATACAAACGTCAGCGTGATCTTGAACTGCTGGCCATTGATTTTGTGACGCTTGGGAACTTGAAAAAATGGGGGGGGGGGGAGGGGGGGAGATGACGATTTGTTGTCTAGCGTCTTGTGGACCAACGAAGCCCATTCCACACTCCGGGGGTCTGTCAACACCGAAAACTGCAGAGTTTGGTCTACCAAAAATCCTAGAACTATCGTGCAAGTCCCACTGAATGACGAGAAAGTCAAAGTGTGGTGTGACTTCACCGCATCGATGGTGATTTCTTCGAAGAAATGCGCTTTGTTGCTTTCCAAACTGTCAGCATGATGGGTGCAAGGTACGCCGACATGTTACAGAATCGCATCATCCCAAGCCTGGCTGACATACACCTGCTGGAAGGTACGAATTTTTATGCGGGATGACACTCCATCCCATATTGCTACACATGTGAAAGATCTCTTGCGCGCAACGCATAGTGAGGATCGCGTGCTGAGCAGATTTGTGTGACTTATCGCGTAATCAAAATTTAGCTGTTCTCTTTTAGTACTCATGCGAATAACTTCAAACTTTTCCTTATTCAGGGTCAATTGCCACTTTTCGCACCATACAGATATCTTATCTAAATCATTTTGCAAGTAGTTTTGATCATCTGATGACTTTACAAGACGGTAAATGACAGCATCATCTGCAAACAATCTAAGACGGCTACTCAGATTGTCTCCTATGTCGTTAATATAGATCAGGAACAATAGAGGGCCTATAACACTTCCCTGGGGAACGCCGGATATTACTTCTGCTTTACTCGATGACTTTCCGTCTACTACTACGAACTGTGAACTTGCTGACAGTTACCCGAGCAAAATTCCATCTTCCATCGCTTATCTCCTGCAGTGAAAAAATCCAATCATGTTAGCGCAGAATTAGCACCTCCAGATGAAAAGCCGATCTCGCTCAGACAGAAATAAGCGCTTCTAATTGAGCTCTTCTCTAATTCTTACGTAGCAATGCGATAGAAATATTATTGTAGTTTATCGTCGATGAGCTTGCTTCCGTGAGAACCAGTGAATGTAACGTATTAAATTATTTACCGATGATTATCATTTGACAGTCACGCTCGGAGGCGCTAACCTTCCAACAGGTAGCGAGTGGTGGGGGTCTATTGTCCTTACAGGTGAAAGTCGATGTGACGCGTCATAAGACCTGTTCTTTATTACTGGCGACTCCTCTCAGTTCCTGGTCGTGAAAGCATCAGGTGTCTTCAAAAATAAACGTTCTGTAGGCTGCAAAATAAAAACAGCTGAAAGGACAGTAATATCATCGCCTTTAGAAGAAAGTGCGGTCCCTATAAGGTCGCTGAAGTCCCAAACTTGCCGCTTGAGGAACACGGACACACTCACGTGATACCGTCCACTGCACTCAACGGTGCTGAAAACTGTGAAATGGAGGCTTAGAGAGAAGAGCAACGGGGTGTAGTGCGTTTCCTAATAGCGGAAAGAGAGCGGAAAACGGAAAGTCGTCTAAGAATGGTACAAGTGTGGTTGAAGTTGGGGTATAATCGTGTAGCTAAGGAGAAAGCTAGATGACAATGACAATTTTCATTGCTGGGACTTAAAAGAAATTGCAGTGAAATATAAACAAAGCATGAACAACATATATGAGATACGAGGACTTATTCTTGATGGTTGAAATTATATTTCATATAACTCAGCACTGTGGAATATACGGTTATGCTAAATACCTTGGGGCAATGTTATATTTCCCGTCTGAGGCATAAGACACATCGGTACTCATGAAAGTCATCTTCAGTCCACCCAGTAGAATCCTCATGGGCCCACTTCCCACAATTTACTTTACCCAATCACCTGATTTTGTTGTTGACGAGGAGGTATCTTTCCAAAGACGACAAGGCGTTTCATTCTTATCTCCAGAACAGCTGTTTGTTTCACACGTCTTCAGACTTCTGACTGTTTTTTTTTTTTTTTTTTTTTTTTTTTTTTTTTTTTTTTTTTTTTTGCATATACCCAGAGTCCTTTAACAATTTCTTTAACCAGCCGGAAAGATGCTTTTGTTCCGTTGAGTTCTTTTTTGTAGGGAGACTCCATGATCACAGAGCTTTTCCCTCTCGACCTACTTGATGATGGTCGCTCATAGTGAGGAACTGGCCATACATTCTCCGGTGGTACGGTGAATGAAGACTGCTTTTGCACATCAGTCGAGGGACCAGGATGTGAATAAGAAGCGGTAACAGACTCTGTTGTGCTCCGTGTTATTCTTTCTGTTGCATTTGATAACACAAATTCCTCTTCGCCAGATGCATTTGCATTAAGCGAGGAAATACCCGTAGTTTTAAACTCAGATAGGTCATTTTGCTTTGTTTCTGTTCTGGTATATGCAGTTCCGAACAACTAGTTTGTAATGGGTTGCCTCTCTTCCCGGATGGCTGTTAAGTCCCGTCTTAATTTCCTGACCGTATAAAGCGCATGACAGTCCCATCTCGAATGAAAATATAAGCATATTTTAAGTCACAAAAATAATCTAAAAATTGGGGCAAAATACCTGTAAATTCTAAATGTAATCATTAAATTGTAGTTATTAACACGTGCACACGCAAGTAGCGTGCCGTTATAAGCATATATTTCTTACGTCACACATATAAGCTGTACATAACGAAGTCATTGGGTAATATCACTTAGTTCCGATTTTACCCTATTGCTTCGACCTTGTTTTACTCCAACTGTACCATATCTGTACCTTCATAAGAAAGAAGGTGAAGAATAGATTAGCATAGCATGTGTTCATAACGCCTGTTAAAAATATTACTCATTGCATTACTAATTTCAACTTTCAAAATCGGAGAAAGTGAAGCATCAAGCGACCGTAGGTCACGAGATCTGCCTATTCACTTCGCCAACAACATATGAGAAAGCACCACAATACCAAAACCACGAGAAGTTGCAGATTGTGTAGCAGAATAGCTACCAAAATAAATTTCCGATAGCATCATGTTAGTTAGAAAATAAAAAATAACCCACTGAAGATAGCACAAAAAGTGCTGAAACATGCCTGGGTGAAACAAAACAGAAAGAATTTGTCTTGCATAAGGCTGAATTCCTCGTCCTAATCCCTCGTGTAGTTGGGGAGTTTTCAACCTGCTGCAATCTCGACACATTTACGATCATTCTGGAACGGTACAGCATGCCAACAGGTACAGGCCAGCGACCTGAATGTGTGCACGGTGAACCGCACGGCTGAACGCTTATTTTTTCTGTATTTACATTTTGGAACATGTGTTTATCAGCCGTGATATCGCGGGACACCGTTCGGCTCTCCCCCACCCCCCCCCACCCCCCACCCCGCACCCCCATCCTACGAATGGCCTGATATGTTGAGCCACTATGGTCCAGTGGGTATATAAGAAATAAAAATAGTTACATAAAATAAAAATAACAAAAAATAAAGTTAAAAAACCATTATTACCAGTTACTCTGATCTATCACCCTCCTGCTCAATTCTTGTGATCAGTTTATAAAAAAAAAGTGAGGCGAGGCAATGCCGTGGGGGACGGATATGAAGACTCATCGCGACAATGCGGTATTCTTCTGTTACTGTTAACTATATTTAAACATTAAGACATGACATGAACTTCTTGAAGGGGTAAGCGACAACTTTGTTTCGTCCATGGCACAAATAAAGCTAACAGAAAATAATAGTATATGTAGCAACATCTTCCGTATCCCATGATGTACGGAAAACACTCTACGTCGTTTACACTAGATTGTACATTATGCTGTGCACAATAATTCCAATCTGTGCGTACGACATCCAGGCTTATCTTCACAGAGGCTGTACGTACCCGTACGAGCAACGTCAGGTGGCTTGCGGAGTAGGGATGTGGATGTAGATGTAGATGTAGATGTAGAAAGATGTCCAAAGCGACCACCACGCAACTGCACACACTTTGCCACTCTCTGGATCATATTCCATTAACCCTACGCATCGTGCCTACATCAACCACTGTCTTAGCATGCACATGTACTATTAGGTCGTGTACATCCATGGGTGGCGTATTATAAACTTGTTCCTGTAAGTGTCCCCACAAATATAGATCCAGTTAACGTAGAGACCACAACATTGGCTCTCCTTGATTAATCCATTTCCCTGGAAACGCTTCGTTTAAATAGTTAGGCACATTCATTCCAAAGTGTGGTATGCACCATCATGGTGAAACCATAGCTGTTGCTGAACACCGACTGGAACGTTTTCCAATGCGCCAGGCGAAGTATTGCAAGAAAATGTGCGATACAAGGGCACATTCAATTTGTCCGGCAATGGGTAAGGACCCAAAAGCACTCCTCCCACGATTCCAACCCATAGTCTTTTGCCAAAACCTGCCTGAGAGCCACGTTCACAGGTAACACGTGGGTTGTGTTACGAACAATAACGGGTGTTCTGAAATATCTTCACGCGAGAAACTAGATTCGTCAGTCCACATCACGTTACTTGTAACATGTTAGTTGTTTTCCACATGGTAGAAAAGCCATTCACAAAACTTTACTCGTCGAATGCGGTCTCCTGGCCTCTGGTATTGAATTAGCATGTAATGATCCGGCTGCATTTCTTCACTGTGCAGCACTTCAACAACTAGCTTTTGAGATACTGGAACTGGTACTTCGCCGAGGTGACTGGTGAAAGGTGTCTAGAATCGCATCCCCTGTCTGTGGAATACGTCTAATACTTGGACGACCTCTGTCCATTACTTGTGCACGAAGCTGCTCCAAGAGACGAAAAAAATTATTATAGGGATGGCGCTTTTCACGATACCGTCCAGTATACGCATTCATCGTTTGTGTACTCCTTCGAGAAGCAGCCCTAGATGAACTTGACAGGAGAACTTACGGTTATGCACTACACATTTAGTAGACACAAGCGTGCAGTTTGGTGGACCAGACTGTCATATGATAGGCTGTTGTCATGTGACAAAATGATATTCTTATAAACGATGAGAACGAGGGAACGGACGTCTAAGAAGTAAAGAAGGAATGTGAAGAGGATTCGAACCGTAGCTCCATGACAGACGTGGATATGATGCCCCGGCAATCTCCTTCGTGACCTATGACGGCTGGTACGGTAGTGCGTGGCGATGCACATTTCTTTGTACATTCTGATGCGCTGCTCTATAGGACAGTGTTGCCAGATTATCGGTTTCACACGTCTGTTTTCAAAATGCACTCGACCTAATTTCGCTAGGTAAACTTTTATCTGGAATCTGGATGAAGAATTGCCTGACGACCACCAAGTTCAGTATTCTTCCTTCACCCTGTATGTAGTTGTGACATGCACTAGTCTTATGGTATAACTTTCCAACTATTCATGCCACCTTATGCTTGATGATGGTCATTTCACCGAAACTAGTAGCATAGCGAATAGTGCAAAATGAAGTACACCTGAAGGTTCACCATGACTTTTAACATGTACAACAGATGTGGGAGAAATGAGAAAGAAGACATAATGAAACACCGCCTTACTCTAACAAGGGAACCTCCCCATCGCACCCCCCTCAGATTTAGTTATAAGTTGACACATTGGATAAGCCTTGAAAAACTGAACACAGATCAATCGAGAAAACAAGAAGAAATTGTATGGAACTATGAAAAAATGAGCAAAATATACAAACTGAGTAGACCATGCGCAAGATAGGCAACATCAAGGATAGCGTGAACTCAAGAGCGCCGTGGTCCCGTGGTTAGCGTGAGCAGCTGCGGAATGTGAGGTCCTTGGTTCAAGTCTTCCCTCAAGTAAAAAGTTTACTTTCTTTATTTTCGCAAAGTTATGATCTGTCCGTTCGTTCACTGACGTCTCTGTTCACTGTAATATGTTTATTGTCTGTGTTTTGCGACCGCACCGCACAACCGTGCAATTAGTAGACGAAAGGACGTGCCTCTCCAATGGGAACCGAAAACATTTGATCGAAAGGTCATAGGTCAACCGATTCCTCCACAGGAAAACACGTCTGATATATTCCATACGACACTGGTGACGGCATGTGCGTCACATGACAGGAATATGTTGTCGATCCACCTAACTTGTACACTTGGCGAATGGGTAAAATGATTCTTCTACCTTGCCCGATTTAGGTTTTCTTGTGAATGTGATAATCACTCCCAAAAAACTGAAGAAAACATTTGAGTTTGTCACATAAACTGAAAATAAAAAATTAAAATTATTCACTCGAGGGAAGATTTGAAGCAAGGATCTCTCGGTTCGCAGCTGCTCACGCTAACGACGGGACCACGGCGCTCCTGAGGTTATACAGTCCTTGATATTACCTATATTGCGCATGGACTACTCAGTTTGTATATTTTGCTTATTTTTTTCATAGTTCCACACAACTTCTTCCTGTTTTCTCGGTTGATCTATGTTCAGTTTTTCAAGGCCTATCCACTGTGCCAACTTATAACTAAATCTGAGGGGGGTGCGATGGGGAGGTTCCCTTGTATGTATCCCGAGAAATTACGTTCCAAGACGTGTTAAGAAATATGCACTGTTGTGCAAAACGTAAAGACGAAAGTAACTTTCGCATTATGTTCCATTGCCAAGTGAAGTAGCTCGGTGTAACTTGCATCATACATAGAAAGAACTGCCAAAGAATAGTACAAAACGTAACTGAAAGAACACGCAATGAGACGAAATGAAAATGACTTATTCAGAGACAATAATTACACTTATGTCACCGCGGTTTATCATGATCCCTTGGACAATGCAAAAGGCAGGACATGGTTCCTCATAGTGTGTGTGATCACCACGGACGGTAGTATATGTTTTGCAAAGCGGTCCTATGGTGGCCTCAAGGTCAGTAAGGAGTTCTTGTGATAGTGGTTCCACTCCTGTACCTGCACGACCGACGGTCTATAACTGGTTGATATCACTCATTTAATTTTTCTAGTGATGACGGCGATACAGTGTTGCAGTTTTCATGTTGAGCAGGGTAGCCGCGTAGGTTGGTTCTGGAGGAAGGGCGGCACAGCTCGGTGGACCACGTATATGGTGAGAGGTGCGTTAGACACCCGTAACAAGGTCAGCGTCACCGCGTGGGTTCGCGACGATCTCTGCAGAGGTTTGGGTCGCCGTCTAAATATGGAGCTGCACCACTCCACGACTCAGCACGTCTTCAGGCGAGGAGCCCCTTCCTGTACCTGAGGACGGCAGTCATGTTGACTTGAATGCTTGTCTTAAAGATCATTATCCTTCCTTACTTAATGTCCTTAAGCCTGACAGACGACAATGGAAAGCACGGCAGTGTATTGGCTGTTGGCCAGTGTCCAGTGTCCTCCATAGAAACAAAAGGCTTCCTGTGCTGTCACTATGCCACCTCATTCCGTCTTGAGAGTCTGTAGGCTGTTACATCTACATCTACATCCATACTCCGCAAGCCACCTGACGGTGTGTGGCGGAGGGTACTTTGAGTACCTCTATCGGTTCTCCCTTCTATTCCAGTCTCGTATCGTTCGCGGAAAGAAAGATTGTCGGTATGCCTCTGTGTGGGCTCTAATCTCTCTGATTTTATCCTCGTGGTCTCTTCGCGAGAGATACGTAGGAGGGAGCAATATACTGCTTGACTCTCAAAACTTCAACAAAAGCCCGTACAGAGCTAGTGAGCGTCTCTCTTGCAGAGTCTTCCACTGGAGTTTATCTGTCATCTCCGTAACGCTTTCGCGATTACTAAATGATCCTGTAACGAAGCGCGCTGCTCTCCGTTGGATCTTCTCTATCTCTTCTATCAACCCTATCTGGTACGGATCCCACGATGAGCAGTATTCAAGCAGTGGGCGAACAAGTGTACTGTAACCTACTTCCTTTGTTTTCGGTTTGCATTTCCTTAGGATTCTTCCAATGAATCTCAGTCTGGCATCCGCTTTACCGACGATCAACTTTATATAAGATCATTTCATTTTAAATCACTCCTAATGCCCACTCGCAGATAATTTATGGAATTAAGTGCTTCTAGTTGCTGACATGCTATATTGTAGCTAAATGATAAAGGATCCTTCTTTCTGTGTATTCGCAGCACATTACACTTGTCTACATTGAGATTCAATTGCCATTCCCTGCACCATGCGTCAATTCGTTGCAGATCCTCCTGCATTTCAGTATAATTTTCCACTGTTACAACCTCTCGATATACTACAGCATCATCCACAAAAAGCGTCAGTGAACTTCCGATGTTATCCACAAGGTCATTTATGTATATTGTGAATAGCAACGGTCCTACGACACTCCCCTGCGGCACACCTGAAATCACTCTTACTTCGGAAGACTTCTCTCCATTGAGAATGACATGCTGCGTTCTGTTATCTAGGAACTCTTCAATCCAATCACACAATTGGTCCGATAGTCCATATTCTCTTACTTTGTTCATTAAACGATTGTGGGGAACTGTATCGAACGCCTTGCGGAAGTCAAGAAACACGGCATCTACCTGGGAACCCGTGTCTAAGGCCCTCTGAGTCTCGTGGACTTAAAGCGTGAGCTGGGTTTCACACGATCGTCTTTTTCGTAACCCATACTGATTCCTACAGAGTAGATTTCTAGTCTCCAGAAAAGTCATTATACTCGAACATAATACCTTTTCCATATTTCTACGACTGATCGACGTTAGAGATATAGGTCTATAGTTCTGCACATCTGTTCAACGTTCCTTCTCGAAAACGGGGATGACATGTGCCCTTTTCCAATCCTTTGGAACGCTACGCTCTTCTAGAGACCTATGGTACACCGCTGCAAGAAGGGGGCAAGTTCCTTCGCTTACTCTGTGTAAAATCGAACTGGTATCCCATCAGGTCCAGCGGCGTTTCCTCTTTTGTGCGATTTTAATTGGTTTTCTATCCCTCTGTCATCTATTTCGATATCTACCATTTTGTCATCTGTGCGACAGTCTAGAGAAGGAAGTACAGTGCAGTCTTCCTCTGCGAAACAGCTTTGGAAAAAGACATTTAGTATTTCGGCCTTAAGTCTGTCATCCTCTGTTTCAGTACCATTTTGGTCACAGAGTGTCTGGATATTTTGTTTTGATCCACCTACCGCTTTGACATAAGACCAAAATTTCTTACGATTTTCTGCCAAGTCAGTACATAGAACTTTGCTTTCGAATTCATTGGACGCCTCTCGCATAGCCCTCCTCACACTACATTTCGTTTCGTGTAAGTTTTGTTTGTCTGCAAGGCTTTGGCTATGTTTATGTTTGCTGTGAAGTTCCCTTTGCTTCCGCAGCAGTTTTCTAACTCCTTTGTTGAACCATGGTGGCTCTTTTCCATCTCTTACGATCTTGCTTGGCACATACTCATCTAAGTCTGTACACGTACGTCTGCCTCTGTTATTATTCACATAGATGGAGTGAGTTGGTTCTGTTGTTGACATACTGAAATGGAAGGAAGATTACGTTCTCACGGCCCGTCTGTTGTAATGGGTCCTTTTTGAACATGAAAAGTTACTAAACAATATAGTTTACGTTGCTCCGACCATGTACTGATCTCCCATGCCCCCCATACCGCATCCAAATGAGGCCAGCAGCAGAGGCGGTCGGTCGGTTCCGAATATCTCTTTTGCACCAGAATGCGGAGCTTTGCTTGTATCTTCCACAACGACACTGACTTCTTCTATATTCGTCTGATCAGAAATCCTTTCTTCTTTCTATTTCACTTCACTGACCCGCTGTATCTTGACGAAGTCTCTGCATTTCACTTTTCAGGTTTTCTAGCTTTCCTACCACATAAACACTTTGACATTCCAAGCTCAAACTTGTAGAATGTTACCCGTTCGTTCATTATTCAGTCTTCACCTCCTCCCACCTTTTTAGTCCGCTCCAAGGGATCCGACTGGGGATTAGTTCGGAGTTTTTGGCCAGTGGAGACATCAATTACAGGCCACTGTTCTATGGATAGGAAAGAACACTTTACATGTCTTTAATCTTCATCCACACAGAAGACATAGTCTACTGAAATCGGACGTATCTTTTGGGAACTCCTTGTACTATGTCAAATGATTTATCGTTAGTACAACCAGCGCGCCACTGGGACACAGCAAGTGCTAAAACATGCTGATCCATAACTCAATTTCTTTAAAATCTATATGATTTGTAGAGTAAGCCTTTTATTTTTACTAAAATTCAAAACTATGAAAAATCGTAGACGTAACGAAAGCTTTACAAAAGCGATTATTAAATTATATATTCCTGTTTCAGTCCAAAAGCACTCATGGTAAAACTGAAAATCTAACTTTGCAATCATACTTCATAAAGATAAAGTATTTTTATCTGGGAGCCGAAAGAAACTTAAAATTAATTAGTGCGCTCATAAGCCGCTACAACTTAGCGACAACAGCATCTGAAAGTATCTACTCGTTCTAGAAACATTTGCGATGACTAGTCTTTGTTGCCGCATCCATTATATTCCGCCAGCGAAGAGATAATAAGAATCGGAGAACAAGGTTGTACAGAAAGACATTTTTATTTTATTGGATAACTGGTTTAGACCAACTTTCGGGTCATCCTCAGATCATTAATTACTAGACAGAAAAGAAAGCGGATTACAGTAGCACAATGACAGCCAAAAAGTGCCATAACAGTCATACAGTGGCGCTATGCATAGAAAACATAATTTTTTTTAGTAATTATTCGACCTGAAGATCTAAAAATCGGTCGAACATGTTATGCAACAAAATAGAAAGGAAATAACATAAATGGTGTTTGTCTTTCTACACACTGGTAGTGGCGGGGATGTCCTGTGGACATAATGTGTTCAGTTATGAACAAGTTTGCACTAGGCAACTTCGGAACGTGACTCAGCTCCTAGAAATTTCGGAAAATCACGGAAAGCGTAAATCCCGGTGCCCGGACGAGAAGTTTCACCTTGGTCCTCCGAAATATGAGTTCACCTCTCTCAGCAGGGTCGCGGCAAAATATTCGGTAAGCCAGTGCAAAAGGAGTGGAAATGGCGTGACAAGTTACCGAATGCGCTGCTCGCAAGAGATCGTGTGCCGTCTATGGTAGAGGTACAAAAAGTTTAAAAAAAAAGTCTGCCAGGAAAAGCCTCGTTGACGGCCTTGTGACCAGCACGCCTATAAACGGGCGGCGGCAGCGGTGCGCGCTGAGGCCGGCGGAAATGACGAGTGGATTATGACCGCGCACGCGTGCGGGCAGCGGCCGTAAAACAACAAAGTTACGCGCCACTTCATTTCCACGGCACGCGAGCTCCCCCGTCCACGGCGCTTCCCCTGCTGGAGGGCTGCGCCGTAAACACGGCTGTTAGCCGCTGCTGCCATTTGCCGGCTGGCGCCGCCAACGGCGCCGGCGGCTCAGATTTCGCGCGTAGTTAACGTCGTGGGTCTCGTCAGCGGAGTTGGGAAAAGTGTACAGGAAGGTGATGTTTACTCCAACTGACAAACATCTGTTTGAGCACGTAGAAAAGAAATACGGCTCACGATCTTCTCAGGGACGTACCATTTTTCGTTTACGTAAAGGGTTACCAATTTTAGAGTTACCATATTTCCAAATTAAAAACCGGGGTTTTTATGTAAATCACAGTAGGTTACTTCCTCCCCCCCACCCCCCACTTCTTTCCTTTGACCTTTCCCGAGCTCCATCTTCCACTCCCCTCTTCCCTCCCCCCCCCCCTCCATCCTGTTTTTTCCCGCCTACCCTCTCTCTGCCTCCCTTCTCTCCCCCGAGTCCTTTTGCGTTTTCCTTCCTCTGCCTTTCCCCATTCTCTCTCGCGTCTACCCTGCTCCCCCCTTACGAGTCCTCTCCCTTCGTCGTCCCCCCCCCCTCCCCGCCTTTCGTTTTTTCCTCTCCTCGGACTGATGACCATAGATGTTAAGTCCCATAGTGCTCAGAGCCATTTCCTCTCCTCAAAAAAAAAAAAAAAAAAAAAAAAGGTTCAAATGGCTCTGAGCACTATGGGACTTAACATCTATGGTCATCAGTCCCCTAGAACTTAGAACTACTTAAACCTAACTAACCTAAGGACAGCACACAACACCCAGTCATCACGAGGCAGAGAAAATCCCTGACCCCACCGGGCATCGAACCCGGGAACCCGGGCGTGGGAAGCGAGAACGCTACCGCACGACCACGATATGCGGACTTTCCTCTCCTCCCCCCTTTTTCTTCCCCATTCTCTGTCCTTGCAGTGTTCCTAGTGATTGTTAAATGTTGTGCGTCTTTTCTGAAGTGTTGCGAACGGACATCATGCTGCCGCAGGGTGTGATTTTTTTTTTATATCTCTTTCGAACAGAATCCAGACTGACGCTGTGATTTTTAATTGTCTCTCTACTTTTTCCCTGTCTGCTTCCTGTGTATTTTATTATCATCGCTCACCATTAGTTTTATGTTTTAACTTTCCACAATTTTCCGCCGTTTTACATTTTACGTCACCGTTTTATCACCTGTTTTTATTATTTCTTATCTTATTATGTTTTAAAAATTCTGTAGCCTGAAGAGCGGCGTAGTAAGCCATCCAATAAAGGAAAAAAAATAGGTTACTTCCTTACAGAACTACATTTTTCCCTTCCTCGAACCTTTTTAACTAACTCTTCCTTGGTTTGCATTTTATCAGAGTACTGAGAACAAGGGATATCTTTATCGTTGTAACTGACAATCAAAAAATTCCTTAAACATTCTACAAAACGGTTCAAATGGCTCCAACCACTATGGGACTTAATATCTGAGGTCATCAGGCCCCTAGACTTAGAACTACTTAAACCTAACTAACCTAAGGACATCACACATTTCCATGCACGAGGCAGGATTCGAACCTGGGACCATAGCAGCAGCGCAGTTCCCGACTGAAGCGCCTGGAACTGCTCGGCCACAGCGGCCGCCCTACAAAATATCTATTTGTTTCACCAGTTCAGAGCATATTCCATAAGGAAAATATCCTTTCGATAGCTGCACCGTGGGCAAGTACTGCACAGGAGAGCTTCTGTGAAGTCTGGAAGGTAGGAGACGAGGTACTAGCGGAAGTAAAGCTGTGAGGACGGGGCGTGAGTCGTGTTTGGGTAGCTCAGTTGGTAGAGCACTTGCCCGAGGAAGTTTCATATCAGCGCACACTGCGCTGCAGAGTAAAAATCTCATTCTGGAATTCCATTAATGCTGCAGTCACCACAGACGCCTACTGCAGCGGGAACTCCGCAGACGGACAAGCGATGCGGGTTGCCGACTCCGCTGCGAAGTCTGGACGACGCAGGAGTGTTTACAAGCAAGTACCACAGTTGACAACAAACACGTAGGTACGGCCATCGTCCATCAGAGGGCATCAACCAGCAGCAGAGGAAGGTGTCGCGACGATCAACGAACTCTCTCCTGGCGATCAAGTGTGTGCAAATAGTCCCGGAAATATACTTCCGCCCGAGGCTAGGTGAGCCTGCGCCCGGCCGCTCAACTCGCCGAGGCGGAGAAGATCGGCCGGTCCAGCGGTGTGCACCTCGGCTATCCTCTCTTCCGCAACGATTGTGAGACGTCGCTTCCATCCTGTTAAACTGTTGGTGGTTTATTGTAGTTTCCTTAATAAAAAGTTGGCAAAGCAAGTGGTTCTTGCTCCGTAGATTTCGCAGTTAACTTCCTCGATTTAAGCATCTGCAAGCAAGATGACAAACATGTGTTCAAAATTTGCAGGAAACCAACCAGCACAGACATTAACATACGTGTTTCTTTCCACCACCCTAGCATGCACAAACTAGCAGCTTAATTCTCAATGCCATAAAGCTCTAAAAATCCCAATGAGTGATGAGAGCTTCCAGAGTATCTGCAGCTAATGGGTATAATCCCGTACTAACAGACAATTGAGCATATTGGCGAGGCATTCGTCTTCATGGGCGACAATTCGCGTCCCCGTCGTGCACATCTTGTGAATGATTTCCTGCAGAATAACGTCATCGCTCGACTAGAGTGGCCAGCGTGTTCTCCAGACACGAATCCTATCAAACATGCCTGGGATAGATTGTCTGTTTATGGACGACGTGACCCACCAACCATTCTGAGTGATCTTTGCCGAACAGACGTTGAGGAGGGGGACAATGTGGACGAACAGTTCTTTGGTGAACCTGTGGACAGTATGCCACGACGAATACAGGCGTGCATCAATGCAAGAGGACATGCTACTGGGTACTAGAGGTACCGGTGTGTACAGCAATCTCGCTGTATGGTGGTACAACATGCAATGTGTGGTTTTCATGGGCAATAAAAAGGGCAGAAATGATGTTTATGTTGATTTCTATTCCAATTTTCTGTACAGTTTCCGGAACTCTCGGAACCGACATGATGCACAACGTTTTTTATGTGTGTATATTGCTGATTACAATTTTTTTTGGTGAAGAAAGGGGAAAGAAAATACAAAACAAATACCAGGGCGTTGTCACGATAAGTAAGAACTGAGATCAACGTATACGGACCTCAAGTTATGCTTTAGTGAAGCATAAAAAAAATATGTGATTTACATTTGTGTGATGATTGCTCAGTAGTTTGTTCTAAGGTAAGAAATGATAAATTTCCAGCGATTGTGTATATGTCAGGCGTAAAGAGGTTAAAGAACTATTAAGGAATACGAATACATTACGCTGCTAAAGCAAAGTGTGAAATGTGCGGTAGCGGAACGTCCCGAGTACTGTGGCGCTGACACTGATTTCAGTAATGAATCAGTTTTGGTTAACAAATCCAACATTTGTGGAAGAAAAGCCCGAGGAGCGACTGAAATTTCTAAGAAAGCTTGTAATTTCAATTGAGAGGACGCCTACAGGCTTCCGGCTTCGTGGCTGGCCGCTTTCAGGGAAGTGAATCTGCGGCTGCGGTGTGCAAGCAATACTAACAATGTAATGAGTATAATGGGCGGGGGCACTACGAATGTAGTGCGGGACAATACTGTGAGAATGTGGGTTTCGCGGGAGGCGTGCCAGAGATAAATCCCTGCAGTCGCGCTATCATCTGTGTCCTCGGTGGCTCAGGTGGATAAAGCGTCTGCTATGTAAGCAGGAGATCCCGGGTGAGTCCCGGTCGGGGCGCACTTTTTTATCTGTCCTCGTTGACGTATGTCAACGCCTGTAAGCAGCTAAGGGTGTTCATTTCATTATAATTTCATTCTAACGAGCTGCATGGTCACCGATGATATCTGTTCTTTCGGACATGTCCAAAAGAACAGATACCATCTTAGTATATAAATACTAACAACGTCCAGGAAGCCACCTCCGTGCAGAATAATATTTTTGACAAGCATTCGCCCCTCTCCTGCTCTGCCCTTTTCGCTTCTATACAATGTCGCTGGTACACCACTGGCAGGAGGAAGAATTTTAACCAACAGCTCTACTTCTGCGGGAAAAAACTCTTTCCATCCAATAACGACAGCTCATCAATAGTAGCCACAGGAATTTTACCCAATAATCCAACTTCTTCCGTATAAGCGCGGGGAAACGCCCCCTTGATAAGAGAATGCGCTATTGGTTTTTGTCAGTTCAGTCAAAGGTGGACACCACAAGATTCTGAAGATGATCCCAGTAAAGGGATCGAAACGTCGATAGGATAGAAGAAATATGACGTGGCCTAACAACTCAGAAGATATTGCGTCCATGAACCAAGATGATTATTTGAATATTCTCTGTGACCAAGTATCGCCCTTTCTTCTACATCTTTGTTTGTTGAGGGCACTCGCATCTTTGTACGATGGTAACGGCCATGTCACAGAGCTGCATGCATACTTTCTAGGTTTAACGAACACTTAGGCACTTCATCTCACTTCTACTGGCCTCATCTTAATCCGATAGAATGTATCTGGGCGGCTTCGAACAGTGGATGGAACGTGGCAGTCAACATCCTAGAATGAAATTTTGACTCTACAGCGGAGTGTGCGCTGATATGAAACTTCCTGGCAGATTAAAACTGTGTGCCGGACCGAGATTCGAACTCGGCACCTTTGCATTTCGCGCGCATGTGCTCTACCAACTGAGCTACCCAATCACGACTCACGCCCCATCCTAACAGCTTTAATTCCGCCAGTACCTCGTCTCCTACCTTCTGCAAAGTTCGCAGGAGAACTTATGTGAAGTTTGGAAGGTAGGAGGCGAGATACTGGCGGAATTAAAGCTGTGAGGACGGGGCGTGAGTCGTGCTTGGGTAGCTCAGTTGGTAGAGCACTTGCCCGCGAAAGGCAAAGGTTCCGAGGTCGAGTCTCGGTCCGGCACAGTTTTAATCTGCCAGGAAGTTTCAGTCAACATCCTGTCCGTTTCGTAACTGTATTAGTTCTGATAGTGACTAGCTTTAGCGGTATATGGCATACTAAAAAAACTTGTGGACTGCTTCTCGCCCTACTGAAATAACTGGTCAAGGCTAGATGAGGCTTTACGTGATATTAAGCCTGATATTGCCTGGGAACGACTGACGTTTTGCCTGTTGTGCTAGAACGCTGGGCTGAAGGCTGAGGGAAAGATGGGTCCTGGTGAGACGCAGTCAGTGGTGGTGGATACATGTGACGTAAGAGTGCGCTGTGTCGCACCTAGAGGCCTGGAGCCGGCTTTGGGCGGTGAGTAAGCGCTTACAGCATCACGCCGATGTTTAGCCACCTTACGCACCCATGTCACGCTTCTGCCTGCTGTAAACAAGCTGTTTCCTCACACGTGACCCATTACCGAATAGGCGACGCGATTTGTTTTTTTTATGTCGGCCTCGTCAGCACCTCCAATGACAAGGGCAAACTCCCTTCTGCGCTCGCGGTATTTTAAATGTCCTGTGGTGTTTCTTAAAGGAAGGTATTCAGTAGACACCATCTCGGAAAATCGTGTGCCGTTTCTAGTGTAGACAAACTGTCTTGGTAGCCAGATGGACATTCGTTGTGCATTGTAACGCTGAGAATGTGACGTTTCCGATTCTAGCACGCGTGCATTTTCATGTAACACTCATTTTGTCTCATGGAGACACTCCTGAGCAATATGTTCGCCATACGTTATCGATGAAATCAGGAGCACAGCGTAAACTTTACTTAGTTTCATGTTCCATGGATCGTTTGCACGATAACTCTACACTGAGTACGCGAAAGAACTTGCCCCCCTTCTAACAGCCGTGTACCGCCAGTCTCTAGAGGAACGGAAGGGTCCAAATGATTGGAAAAGAGCACAGGTAGTCCCAGTTTTCAAGAAGGGTCGTCGAGCAGATGCGCAAAACTGTAGACCTATGTCTCTGACATCGATCTGTTGTAGAATTTTAGAACATGTTTTTTGCTCGCTTATCATGTCATCTCTGGAGACCTAGAATCTACTCTGTAGGAATCAACATGGATTCCGGAAACAGCGATCGTGTGAGACCCAACTCGCTTTATTTGTTCATCAGACCCAGAAAATATCAGATACAGGCTCCCAGGTAGATGCCATTTTCCTTGACTTCCGGAAGGCGTTCGATACAGTACCGCACTGTCGCCTGATAAACAAAGTAAGAGCCTTGGAATATCAGACCAGCTGTGTGGCTGGATTGAAGAGTTTTTAGCAAACAGAACACAGCATGTTGTTCTCAATGGAGAGACGTCTACAGACGTTAAAGTAACCTCTGGCGTGCCACAGGGGAGTGTTATGGGACCATTGCTTTTCACAATATATATATATATATATATATATATATATATATATATATATATATATAAATGACCTAGCAGATAGTGTCGGAAGTTCCATGCGGCTTTTCGCGGATGATGCTGTTGTATACAGAGAAGTTGAAGCAATAGAAAATTGTAGCGAAATACAGGAAGATCTGCAGCGGATAGGCACTTGGTGCAGGGAGTGGCAACTGACCCTTAACATAGACAAATGTAATGTATTGCGAATACATAGAAACAAGGATCCTTTATCGTATGATTATATGATAGCGGAACAAACACTGGTAGCAGTTACTTCTGTAAAATATCTGGGAGTATTCGTGCGAAACGATTTGAAATGGAATGATCATATAAAATTAATTGTTGGTAAGGCGGGTACCAGGTTGAGATTCATTGGGAGAGTCCTTAGAAAATGTAGTCCATCAACAAAGGAGGTGGCTTACAAAACACTCGTTCGACCTATACTTGAGTATTGCTCATCAGTGTGGGATCCGTACCAGATCGGGTTGACGGAGGTGATAGAAAAGATCGAAATAAGAGTGGCGCGTTTCGTCACAGGGTTATTTGGTAAGCGTGATAGCGTTACGGAGATGTTGGCAAACTCAAATGGCAGACTCTGCAAGAGACGCGCTCTGCATCGGGATGTAGCTTGCTGTCCAGGTTTCGAGAGGGTGCGTTTCTGGATGAGGTATCGAATATGTTGCTTCCCCCTACTTATACCTCCTGAGGAGATCACGAATGTAAAATTAGAGAAATTCGAGCGCGCACGGAGGCTTTCCGGCAGTCGTTCTTCCCGCGAACCATACGCGACTGCAACAGGAAAGGGAGGTAATGACAGTGGCACGTAAAGTGCCCTCCGCCACACACCGTTGGGTGGCTTGCGGAGTATAAATGTAGGTGTAGATTATGTGGAACGCGCCATTTTACATTCACTCCAAAAGTTAATCTGTAAACATGCAAGTGGCTTCTCTTTTTTAATAGACTACTTTTTACACATTATAATATTACAACTTCTTCTATGGAAGGAGTTCTCACGGGGAATCTTCTTTCGGATTGTTTTAAAATTTTATTTTTTGTCTGTCATACATGTTATATCATTGGGTAAGTGATCGAAATATTTATTGAAGCATTGTGCGCGCCTTTTTGTGCTAAAAACAACCTCAACGTGAAGTACGAAATTATTTATGTTATTAACACAACTAATTGTCTAGCACGCAGGGATTCCAGTTTCGAGTACTGGTCCGGTATACATTTTCGCTCGTCGCCGCTTATTCTGCATCAAGTACCGACACAGCTTATGTTGTTAGTTCCTTCCCTGCCCTTCCCTTCCCTTCCCTTCCCTTCCCTTCCCTTCCCTTCCCTTCCCTTCCCTTCCCTTCCCTTCCCTTCCCTTCCCTTCCCTTCCCTTCCCTTCCCTTCCCTTCCCTTCCCTTCCCTTTCCTTTCCTTTCTCCCCCCATCCACCTTCAGTTTAAGTAATAAGTACAAAATTGCTTATTGCCCTCTCTGTCGCTTTCTTAGGTCGACCTTTGTTTGATCATCAACAAACGTCAGCTGAAGAACCTGCGACAGTAGCAATTTGTTATTGTAGATTAATAGAGGCCATGTTTTCTTTTGGTATTGTATGCACATCATTATTCCTTTTGAACTGCAATGGATTATTCACAACAAACTTCACAAGGGAATAAATATACTATGTAGCAGTAACCAAAACGACTAACTAATTAAATAGTTGTCTACAAGATGATCATGGGTGAGCACCACGTATTAGTCTTACAACACATTCTTGGGGGATGAAGACTTATTTTCTTAAAGCTGAGGTACCCCAGAACATTAGTCCATACCACATAACTGAAAGAAAATTTGCAAAATATGTCAACTTACTGATTTGTCCCTCCCCAAGACTTGCATTGCCTCTAAGTGCAAATGTAGCTGAAGTCAGCTGTTTTAGGAGTTCCAAAATGCGCTTTTTCCTGTTTAAATTCCCATGAATATAGACACCTAAGAACTTTTCCACATGAGTATTCGTCATGCCACAGTCAACTGCCACACAGTACTTCCAGAAATTGATTATTTGAAGGGGCAAAATGTTGACACTGCAAAAACTAACACAATGTCCTTGGAGAAAAACCGCAATCGCTGGTTGTAAAACAATTTTCTTATTGAAAACGTAATTTTCCGTGGCGACAATCTTGCGGGGGTAGACTGGTCGGTCAACGGCTTACTAAAATATCTCCTGACGATGATGACAGAGGAAGTCGTCGTAAGCTCGATACTGACAGGTCTGAAGCGTCAAGAACTATGTGAAGCATTTATTTAAGATTTTTTATTATTCATCTTCACTGAATTAATTTTTTAAAATGAGTGTTTCGATTTGTAACATGCCCTTTATTTATTTTATTGTTCCTGCTCGTTCGGGATCTAAATAGCAGCCCAAAATTAGATAATTGATTAATGTGACCGTGTACCTAATGGGCTGGCAATCGGATTGGACTGCTCAGGGGATCTTACATTCCGTATTGTCCTTCGTCAATATTTTAATAAGTGCTGTTTGGAGGTAAGAAGGACACAAACACAGTTTCACAAATAAGACCTATATTCTTAGCAAGGCACAAAAATAAGGAGACAGCCACTGCCTTCGTCAATACACTGTTAATGACGGCTAATCTCAGCACAGGTTTCTTTAATTATTCTTAATCGTCACACGCAACATCCAATCACTGTAATCCAGGTAATGCCGGCGCGGTAGACGCGGGAGTTCAATAACGGCACTTAATATCACTGAAATCACTCTATAATTAATCTTTCTCACTTTCTCGTATAATACTAACACAAAGGGGTTAAACCACAGCGCTGGCCACTCCCTTTGCCGGTAATTTGCATTAATTCAACTGCTGGCTTCTGCACAGCTCTGCCCGCCTCGCGGGAACCTACCACACCCTGACTCGGCACTCTCCACACTAACTGCTCTCCGCCCTGTTCTTCCCGTCTCGCGGGAAACTACCCAAGCAGCACTCGGCACTCCGGTGAACCCCCTCTAGCTCTCGCGACCTGCACACACTAATCGATGGTTGTCCTGTCGACCTGTGTGAGCGCAAACTTAATAGTAAGGGCCTGCGGACCCCTTACATCCCCGCCCTCAAAAACTTCTTTTGAACCGCAGGTGAAAAAGAATCGGCAAGGGAGTAAAAAACATAGTTATATTTGAACAAAACATGCAATACAAATAATTAATGAATTTACAATTTGTCAAAATAATCCTGGACTCCGGTAGTGGGCTGCCTCCACAACAATTTCTACAAAAGGTTATTACATCACCTAAATGGCATTGTCCAGATTTACAATTTTTCATCTCAACCAGCAATAGTCCTCTCTAATCCAATATCAAATGACAACACACAACATATACACTCAAATATTATTATCTAAACACAGAATATATGTGAACTCTACACTACCATTTAGCTATTACAGGTTTTATTTTCATCCTTAGATAATCTTCGACATGAAATATGCAATTCTAATTGTAATACATCACAAAACACAATGTAAATAAACCTTCCCTCTTTTAAAAGTCCATTTTACAGCTAAATGTCCTAACCATGTCTTAGCAGGTTTATTCGGGTCCTTATAGCCCTCACTCTTGATCGGACCTCACCTGGAGTGTCCTTCGGTTTTTTTGGTTCCTCCGCCTCTTCCTCGGTAATCAGATGAATGATTAATATGAATCCTTGGGTCATTACTCCCTTCTCTGTTTCGATCATTAGCTTGCTTGTATTTCTGTGATCTAATAGACTCCAATTGGTCCAGTATCTTCATTAAGGCCTCTCTACCTTTAATTAGGCTCCTGGATACGGTTCCTTGCTTTTTCTGATTCAATCTACTTTTTAATTGCAGATATCATGACGTTATCACTCAGGGGTTGTTCCAAGGTCTCGTTCAATTCCCACAAGTGTTCGGCAAACTCTCTCAACGTTCCCCTCCATGTACTAAGTGATTTGCGATGGAGTAGGTCCTCAATTGCTGCACACTGATGACTTGTGGACCAGTATTTCTTCAAGAATTCCTCTTCAAACTGATCATAACTCGTAGTCCCTTCCTTCTTCCTGACTCCCCAAGTGAAAGCCTCACCTTCCATTCTATCTATTGCAAATTGAATCTTGTCTGAGTCCTTAAGATGTGCTGGGAAAACTCCTTTTAGCCATTTCATGAATATCATTGGGTGCAACCCTCCTTTCGGTCTAAATTTCTGCCCTGTATTACTTTGGATGCACCGATTATCACTGCTCATCACTGTAATGACCTTACCTTCCCCAACGGCTAAGGTGGCATTGCTAATTCGTCTATCAATTTCTTCTGTTTTGCTTTCCAATTGCTGCACTCCCTGGTGTAACTGCTTGACCTCCATTTCAACCCTCTTGTTATCCTCTTCTCGTTGCATGGCTATAGCATTTCTCAGATTGACAGCTAGTTGGTTTTGCCTATCTCCTATTCCCTTAACCGCCTCGTTGCATTGTTTCTGCATCTGCGTCACCTCGGTGATCCTTTCTCCCAATTCGGCTTTCATTTCTTCAATATCGTCTTCTATCTTTTTTGTTAACTTTCCTTCCACCTTTTCCACGTCTCCCTGGACTTGGTCTATGCTCTTCTGTAGCTTCTTTTCTCTCTCGTCGATGTCCATCTTCAGTCGTTCTTGCAACTCCTGCATTTCCTTCTTCAAATTATATTCCATCTTCATTTGTGATGTTTTGATCTCTTGTAAATCTTCCTTTAGTGATTTTCGGAGTATTTCTCCCCTTTCTCTAGTTTCTTGTGAATTCTTTTCTAACGATGCGTTAGTTTCTTGTAAACGCTTTTCTAACGATTCTCTTGTTTCTTGTGAACTCTTCTTTATCAAGTCTACCAACATTGACCACCTATCAGCGTCCTCTGAAACTGGCCTGGCTCTCATCGCTTGTCCCGGTGTTTCAGGGTAGTTAGTTGAATGTGCTGATGGGCTTCCTAATGACAGTCCACAATCACTGATTCCTGAATCATCTCTGTCTTCCTGTCCTATTCCTTTCCTTTCAACTACTGCCTCACAGACCTGCTTATTTTCAGAAGACATGTTTGGTTTATATTTAATGCCCAGGCAAGTAATACAAAATAACCTCCAATAACCCAAAACACTCCTAATTACCATAAAACTAATCAACCAGTCCCTGCAATCCTTTCAGTTAATCCCCAAAATGATACAACATACATGAGTACTGAACATAATAGCTCTCAAAAACCTAATAATTTCCAATAACAACTTCCACATACACAGTTTATGTAAAAATGTTTCAAACAAAATAATCACAACGCTCATAAAATCTAAAAATGCAAATTCATCAAAACAATTACCCTTTATACAGTGCAGTGTACATAAATAAGCATGCTAGACTTCCGAGTATGTTTCGCAACGTTTTTGAAATTACTGCAACTGAGCATTTTTCCTAACGTAAATATCATTTAAAAATTGTTTATTTATCGCGAAGACTGCACACTGCAATTTACTGTTATGTTAACCCGTCGTCTTCACTCACCAACCGACGTTACTGCGAGTCGCGATGTTTTGACATTTGAGATGGGCGTGGCTGTGCCGCCGCTGGAACTCGCGTGAAGTTGAAGATCAGCTGCAAGGCGACGTAGTTCCCCGTCGGCCGCTCCATGGCGCTACAGGCGGGCGTAGTTCGTAGTTCGGCCGCTAGATGCCGGAACTGTGCTCGTTGTCTCGAAGTTGCGTCGCTCCGTGGCGCTGTAGGCGGGCGTAGTCTGTAGTTCGGCCGCTAGATGTCGGAATTGCGCTCGGTATCTCGAAGTCGCGTCGCTCGCCGTGGTGTCGTGTGAAATCACCTCACGGATCGAAGCTCTTTGGTGCAACTGCTACGTGGCTCTGCGTGACGTCACTCACTAATTGCGTCGCCACAATACATTATCGTCAGCATACCAGTTTACGGGTCCACACTAAACCGTCCGATTTTCACCGTTCAAAAAATAATTTCCGTCAACATGTTATCACTAAACACCTTTCTAACAACTTTTGTGACGAAATCTTAGCTCGTTTTGCTATTTTACTGTTCACACGTGTCTTTCTTTAGTGTCCACTTTTCACAGTTTTTCGCGCGGATTTTCGCATTTGCACTTTACAACACAGTTTATTGACGCTATTGTTCTATTCAATATGGCAAGGAAAACAGTTTAGTCACAATCGTGCGATATTATTACTTCATATTGTTCAAAAAATGCACTGTTCCTTGTCGCGATTTTAACGTTCATGCACTGTCTCGATTCCACGTTGAAAAACTAGTTTTCTGGCGTTAAATAAGGTAAATTACCTATTGTTCATTACGATTCGTCCGAAGATTGCACTTGTCCTTTCACGGTAAGCCAAGGGTGTAACATGCCCTTTATTTATTTTATTGTTCCTGCTCGTTCGGGATCTAAATAGCAGCCCAAAATTAGATAATTGATTAATGTGACCGTGTACCTAATGGGCTGGCAATCGGATTGGACTGCTCAGGGGATCTTACATTCCGTATTGTCCTTCGTCAATATTTTAATAAGTGCTGTTTGGAGGTAAGAAGGACACAAACACAGTTTCACAAATAAGACCTATATTCTTAGCAAGGCACAAAAATAAGGAGACAGCCACTGCCTTCGTCAATACACTGTTAATGACGGCTAATCTCAGCACAGGTTTCTTTAATTATTCTTAATCATCACACGCAACATCCAATCACTGTAATCCAGGTAATGCCGGCGCGGTAGACGCGGGAGTTCAATAACGGCACTTAATATCACTGAAATCACTCTATAATTAATCTTTCTCACTTTCTCGTATAATACTAACACAAAGGGGTTAAACCACGGCGCTGGACACTCCCTTTGCCGGTAATTTGCATTAATTCAACTGCTGGCTTCTGCACAGCTCTGCCCGCCTCGCGGGAACCTACCACACCCTGACTCGGCACTCTCCACACTAACTGCTCTCCGCCCTGTTCTTCCCGTCTCGCGGGAAACTACCCAAGCAGCACTCGGTTCGGTGAACCCCCTCTAGCTCTCGCGACCTGCACACACTAATCGATGGTTGTCCTGTCGACCTGTGTGAGCGCAAACTTAGTAGTAAGGGCCTGCGGACCCCTTACAGATTCGACATGAACCATCCTGAGATCTGTAGATAACAATCAAATAACCCATCAACAAATTTACGAAATATGAGATGTTAGCATACCACACGATCCTCAAGCACAAAACGTACCAAAACACACCTGACTATACTGATTGCAAGAGTAACCAGTCCAACGCATCAGCAAAATTTACAGCTACTTAATTCAAAGTTCGTTGTAAGTTTGATTGTTTTTATTTCACAATAGGCCTACTTCGGTTGTATTGCCGTCGCCTGATGGTTATGACATCCATGAGTTATCGGTCGTTCTGTCATCGTCTATTTTTTTTAGTTACGTTCCGTTGGCGTTATTTTTACAGCAATTACTGTTGGTTATCACCTTATCTGACTTACTGCGCCGGCCGGAGTGGCCGTTCGGTTCTAGGCGCTACAGTCTGGAACCGCGCGACCGCTAAGGACGCAGGTTCGAATCCTGCCTCGGGCATGGAGTGTGTGATGTCCTTAGGTTAATTAGGTTTAAGTAGTTTTAAGTTCTAGGGGACTGATGACCTTAGAAGTTAAGTCCCAGAGTGCTCAGAGCCATTTGAACCATTTTGACTTACTGCATTATGTAGTTGTCAGACAAGCTGGCACAAAAGGAATATAATCTGACAACTACATAAAGTAATATGTCAGGTAATGTGAGAACCAACCGTTACTACAACAATAACACCAACGGAATGTACTAAGAGGCGAATAGACAGTGTCAGAACCGACGTCAAAACCATCAGACATAAGCTGATGATGGCACTGCAACCGACATAGGCCCATTGTAAAATAAAAGTAATCCAATTTAGCTGCGTACTTGTAACTATAAATTAGAATTATATAATGTCTTTCACAAATAACTGCTGGAGGTCGCGTTCGAATAGGTGACCGGCAGCACGCTAACTGCTACGCCATACAGCTTGCCGCACGGCTCTCGGAAATAACAGTGAGTCACAAATTTAACCAGCCAGCTCACATAAATATCTGTGTGTAATAATTCCTAGGAATATGAAATGAAATAAAAATATAAGCTCAGTCGCGTGTAAGATAGGTCCCTGTCTTCGATTCGATTTGGCAAGAATTACGCTTCAGTGATACGGAGACATCAGTGATTGTTGAAATGCGAATTTTTAAAGTCGTTTTCCAGCACAGTTATTCAATTTCAATAAGAAATTACCAGTTCATTCCGTCCTAGGTTAGGTCGTGAAACGGAATCCACTGACAAGAGGACAGTGCCGATGTGGATATCTCAGTAGCTTGAGTTAATCACGGCGTCCGTCGTATGGTCTAAATAAGGCCCGTGACGGCCGAAACCAGTTATTTGTTATCTCAGAATACTGCTCAAGTGCAAGGAGCCTTACCGAACACGATTTATAGGCCTATTCTCTCAAAGAAGGAGACAGCATGCACCCACCACTGATGATGCCATTTACCTACATAAATAGCGCCGTAACCGGCTTCGAACCGATAGGTTCACCTTCAGACGGCTGTTGACATCAAGATGCACATTTATTGAAGTTTACATAAGTTTTTGGCTCTATTCCAAGTTGTGATGAAAGACTCTCGCGATAGTGGTGTCGTAACAATGAAAAAGACATAAAAACGACCTACTTAAACGTAACTATCCTTCACAACGATAAAACACAGT
The DNA here is from genome assembly GCF_023898315.1 of Schistocerca nitens. Lineage (NCBI taxonomy): Eukaryota > Metazoa > Arthropoda > Insecta > Orthoptera > Acrididae > Schistocerca > Schistocerca nitens. The sequence goes on along the minus strand of NC_064614.1, from coordinate 57,144,198 downwards.
GTAAGCAAATATTTAAAACTGTTTAGTTGTAATTATATTTTAATTACGTCGAAACTCCCACAGAATTTTGTTGGAATGTGATTTGTAGACAAGCACACGTTGAGAAAGCCTCCCCCCCCCCCCCCCCACACACACACACATACCAAAAAGTTCTTTTCACGTGGGAACGTGGGAAGTGTACACAAATGTGCCGACATCAGAAATTCAATAATCCCAAACAAATTTTCCCTGAGAGAAATAACAATATATGTATTGATTTGACAGTAGAAAATTTACAAAAAATAAACGGTACATCTTATGCGTTTAACATTCAATGAGCATTAATAACAAATAAACTCAACAGATGCAGCAGTCAGTTTGTTAGGAAATTTACTTAAATGATGTTATGTAAATATTGTGGTATACACAGGGAATGAAATAAGTGATGAGAAATAATATATTTAATACAACAGTAGCAATTATATTAACATATTATGGTTAGTTTAAAGTTTAAATTAATTTAACAGTTGTATTAATGTGTGAGTGGAAAGGCTGCAATATTTGAGTGTTGTGTTTGTATAGGATTATTGACTGCATGTTGTTGTAAAAAGGTCTAGTGTTTATTTATGTTTTAAATAGGAAAGTAGGTGAGTGAAATTTTGTAAAAAGGCTGCTTTGACTAATTCTGTACATAAAACCAAATCGTCACATCATCTCCTCAATGAATAGACGGAGTTGATTCTTTGCAGTGAGTAGTCCTAGAAAAAAAAAAAAACACTACACTAAGATATTGCAGCCTGTTTAGTCACACGGTAACACAATTGTTAAACTTCCAGCTAGCCATCATAATCTAATATAATTTCTGCTATCACAGTATTTACTTATTTCTCACCGCTTACTTTGTTCCTTGTAAATACCACAATTTTTACATGACATCGTTTAAGTAAATTTCCTAACAAACTGGTTGCTGCATCTGTTGAGTTTATTTGTGATTAATGATCATTGACTGTTAAATACATATAATGTAACGTCTTTCTTTGATATTTGCTACTGACTGATCAATGTATATACTGTAATATATTGTAAAATTTGCGGGAGGGGGGGGGGGCATTGTGCTTTTATACAAATCATATAAGTCCTGAGAGCGTCACAGAAACAATGGAAAACTTGAATGATGGACTGTAGAAGATAGACACCAATTATCTCCCTAAAACCTATTCAGAACGTTAGGAGAACCAGTATTAAGTGAAGAATATAGAAACTCCTTACGTATCGCTCTCGTGGAGATCGAGAAGATAAAGTTAGTCCAATTACAGCCCATGAAGAGGCATCTGTGCATTCTTCCCACGTTCGATATTCATCTGGAATGGGACGATCAATTAAATTCTTCCACGTACTTCACAGTGGTTTGCACAGTATGTGAGTGGAATATTTCAACTCTGAGTCGGGGGGTACGTAGTTGAAGGCCATTTCATCACATCATTTTTACTTGAAAGCCCGCACCTGTTATACCAGACCGATGAACGTGTCTGGATACGCCATCACCCAGGCGAGTGGCTGCTCGAACTTGGATAGTGCCATGGAGACAGATCTGTGTGTGCGGGAGGGGGGGGGGGGTGCATTCATCTGTACTGTCATGAGATCTGTGATAGTAATCGGAGGCAAGACGACAGCTGTGGAGTACGAGAACATTACTGCAGACCGCTTCCATCCCTTCATAGTTGTCTTCCCCGACGACGACGACGGCATCTTCTGTGGGGTCCTGCCCACTCGTCGCTTATAAAGTCCCTAAAGGATGCTGCGTTCTCGGAATGCTATACAACAATTCAAGTAAATAACGTTAGTAGTTTTATTACAACTAGGAATATTGGCAATACTTAACTTTGAAGTTACATCGGTGTCGCAAGCCATGGGCAACATGCAAACAAGTCAGAGCCCTTTGCTATAGACAATGTTCATGTAAGTTTGACACACAGTTTGTGGATCACTAATGACTGCTACCGTAGCGTCCTCTCCTAGGTCTGTCCATATACTGTCCGAATACTGAGCGGCCGGGGCCGGCAGGAGCGGCGCTTACATTCTCCTCTTAATAGAGACCGCTCCTGTCGTGGTGCGGTCCTAATCAGCGCACCATTAGCTGACGTCATATCACCGCCTTTTCTTCTCTTGCGTTCTTTTGTAACGCTGCGCTTAGGGCACACGATACTCATTACAGCCTGTACTATGGTAAGTGAGTGGGGTTTACTTTACGAGACAGGATTTTTGTATAGATATTGACCGCGTGTACCTGAATGGTGGCAAATCTGACTTACACTCTCTTTGTAATAACAATGGTACGTCAAGCAAGTCCGAAATGCAACTACACGTCAGGACGGACAAGAAACAACACAGAAGATGCTACCAATTTGTTAATAATACGGTCGCCAGCCAAATTAGGCATTAACTGAGTTTCTTCCCTGTACAAGTTGATGTACGTTCATGCAAAACAACACGTAATAACACTGCATAATATGGTAAATTTTAGAACCAGAAAATCTACTGAACTGATAAATTCACTTTCTATAGTGATATGAATAAACCATAAATACATAACACCACACTACAATGTTTACTACAAAACTTCGTAGTGGCTACTGATCTGATTAAAATCGGGCATAGGTTACCCTAGAAATAGCACTTTCGAAACACACACACAATGTCAATTTTGATAAAGGTAAAACACTGATAAATTTTGGTTTGTATTTTGGCTTTGACTTTGCTAGTTAAATCAGTTTAGGACACTTCAGAATTCAAATGAATAAAAAGGGGGGGGGGGCCTGAAACTGTTATGATCACTGTATAAAAAAAATTTAATTACTGAAATCATTGTGTGCTCAAAATTTCAAATATATGAGTTACTACTCTTTTTATCTTATTTCCTGCTCATTTAAATACCATTATATCTGTCTCGAAATAATTAAACTTCATTACTAAATCAATTTCAAAATTATCTTCAAAATTTGTCAGACCTTTGTTATTCGTCTATTAGTTCATTAACAAAAAAGTTCTTTAAACAGCATTCTAACATAGCTAGGTCTGCGGGTAACTATTATTAACATAAACCTTAATTCTTCATTTCGGGACACTCGGATTGCACAACATTTGGAAAGGACCCTGGTTAGGTTAGTTGTGAGGATAATTAAATGATAGGACAGTTCTGGTAAAATTTAAGTTGTTATTGAACAGTATGGAACAAAAGTAACACTGGTCCACACGAATACAGTACTAAAAGTTTCAACCTGTTTGTAACGATGTGGCGGTTGGCAGGCGGCGAGATGGCGAGGCACAGAGCGCACATACAACCACAGCAATGGCTCTTGATGTATCGGCACTTTACTTCTTCATAGCGTCGCAATACTTTTCCATTTAGTGCCTATGGAATTTTGCCATGCTGTATAGGCGTCGGAACGGCATATCCGAGGCTCAATGAAACTACGTCTTCCAGGAGAGCCTCCTCGATCCAGGACGTGTTGCTCAGACCAATGCCCAACTCCGACTACTACTGCTGAGCCCGTTATGCCGTGCAGCGCCCGTGTGCATTTTCCCGGGCTCGCCTGCCATCCACCTTTTACCGCTCCCGTACAGACAGGGTATTCACCAGAGGTTTTGCATTCTACATATCCTAACACATTGCCTACGTATGGACCAGACGCACAATTACAACTTTGACATCTTACAATAGTTTCAACGTTTCTTACATTTCAATTCTGTTATAATATTGCTTGAAATTTGACATAAACATTAATATTCACATTGAAAATCGTTTACAGTTTCCTTAACATAATGGCATGAAACAAAAAAGAAATGAAATAAGAACATCGATTACACTAATTTATCAAAAATTCAGAAGAGAAAAAAACATAATATTTATATGTACAATAGTACAGCGCTGTTGTTGTTACACTTTATCTTCAAAAAAATGGTCAAATGGCTCTGAACACTATGGGACTTAACTTCTGAGGTCATCAGTCCCCTAGAACTTAGAACTACTTAAACCTAACTAACCTAAGGACATCACACACATCCATGCCCGAGGCAGGATTCGAACCTGCGACCGTAGCAGTCGCGCGGTTCCGGACTGCGCGCCTAGAACCGCTAGACCACCGCGGCCGGCTGTTCTTTATCTTCGTTCCGGCGCTTGTGGTTACGCCAGGACACCTTCCAGCAGGGTAAATGTCCATGACGTAAAGCCAGAATGATGATGCAGTCGTTTGAAGATCATATTAACTCACGTTGACTCCTTAGCCACCAAATTTATCAGACCTGAATCAGATGGAACTCTTCTGTGACGTTATTTATCGCCAGTTACGTGGCCACAAAATACTGGCCCATTACTTACGGGAACTGCGTGACCCATGAGCAGAGTGAGCCGTGCTCACTCCCAACTACAGATATGCGTTTTCGTGAACTACGCTGTCTATCTGTGTCTGGTTTCCCGCCCTTGTTGCGGTTACGCCGTGGTTCTTCTTCCTTCTACGTGTGGCAGCAGCGATGTGTATCGATATTTGCACCGTGTACCATCTTTGATTTTATGCATATAGTTTCCAGCAAGGTGGTCTGCGGGCAAAGGGCCGGTTGTTGCGGACCAGGGAAGTTATCTCCACGCGGTGCAGTCGGCTGGGTCCGCTGGCGGTCCCTGCACAGTGTCAGAGCGTGTGTCGAGCTGTCCGATCGCTACCACCTTCGTGGCTCACCGACCCAGGACGTCAAAGTTGAGTAGGGGTTTCAAATACCCAAGCGACGTCCATTCGTGTTGTGTGGTTCGTTTCGGTGGTTCGCTATTGGGGAGGTTTTCTTGTGAGCAACACCGAGTGCTTGTATTGCTGAAATTTAGCCACCATGTGGTGGAATTAACTACACTCCTGGAAATTGAAATAAGAACACCGTGAATTCATTGTCCCAGGAAGGGGAAACTTTATTAACACATTCCTGGGGTCAGATACATCACATGATCACACTGACAGAACCACAGGCACATAGACACAGGCAACAGAGCATGCACAATGTCGGCACTAGTACAGTGTATATCCACCTTTCGCAGCAATGCAGGCTGCTATTCTCCCATGGAGACGATCGTAGAGATGCTGGATGTAGTCCTGTGGAACGGCTTGCCATGCCATTTCCACCTGGCGCCTCAGTTGGACCAGCGTTCGTGCTGGACGTGCAGACCGCGTGAGACGACGCTTCATCCAGTCCCAAACATGCTCAATGGGGGACAGATCCGGAGATCTTGCTGGTCAGGGTAGTTGACTTACACCTTCTAGAGCACGTTGGGTGGCACGGGATACATGCGGACGTGCATTGTCCTGTTGGAACAGCAAGTTCCCTTGCCGGTCTAGGAATGGTAGAACGATGGGTTCGATGACGGTTTGGATGTACCGTGCACTATTCAGTGTCCCCTCGACGATCACCAGTGGTGTACGGCCAGTGTAGGAGATCGCTCCCCACACCATGATGCCGGGTGTTGGCCCTGTGTGCCTCGGTCGTATGCAGTCCTGATTGTGGCGCTCACCTGCACGGCGCCAAACACGCATACGACCATCATTGGCACCAAGGCAGAAGCGACTCTCATCGCTGAAGACGACACGTCTCCATTCGTCCCTCCATTCACGCCTGTCGCGACACCACTGGAGGCGGGCTGCACGATGTTGGGGCGTGAGCGGAAGACGGCCTAACGGTGTGCGGGACCGTAGCCCAGCTTCATGGAGACGGTTGCGAATGGTCCTCGCCGATACCCCAGGAGCAACAGTGTCCCTAATTTGCTGGGAAGTGGCGGTGCGGTCCCCTACGGCACTGCGTAGGATCCTACGGTCTTGGCGTGCATCCGTGCGTCGCTGCGGTCCGGTCCCAGGTCGACGGGCACGTGCACCTTCCGCCGACCACTGGCGACAACATCGATGTACTGTGGAGACCTCACGCCCCACGTGTTGAGCAATTCGGCGGTACGTCCACCCGGCCTCCCGCATGCCCACTATACGCCCTCGCTCAAAGTCCGTCAACTGCACATACGGTTCACGTCCACGCTGTCGCGGCATGCTACCAGTGTTAAAGACTGCGATGGAGCTCCGTATGCCACGGCAAACTGGCTGACACTGACGGCGGCGGTGCACAAATGCTGCGCAGCTAGCGCCATTCGACGGCCAACACCGCGGTTCCTGGTGTGTCCGCTGTGCCGTGCGTGTGATCATTGCTTGTACAGCCCTCTCGCAGTGTCCGGAGCAAGTATGGTGGGTCTGACACACCGGTGTCAATGTGTTCTTTTTTCCATTTCCAGGAGTGTATATTGGTTTGACTACAATTTAAGTGCACCAGCGGTATTTTATGCCTTTTGGCCGTTAGTGTTGCGGTTATCTGCCCTTGCCACTAAAGTAATTTCTGGCAGTGTCCTTTCCTCACCTGTTGTCGCTGTCCACCACAGTGAATAGTTTTGACAGCTTAATACATATACATTTTTGATTGTGGATCACGCCCATAACATTTAGTGTTTGAATTCTCATGTACTGATTGGTGGCAAGCAAGTCTTTTGTCGGTCGGTCCGTGGCTGTCCATTGGTTGGGTTCCGACTGATGAAGTGTAGTTGGGCTCACCACCTGTCTCGCCTAAGTGCATGAGGGCAGACCGACCCCCTGGAGACTTCTGAGTGCTGTTGACTTCACTGTCTTTCTCACCGCTGTTAGTTGTCTGTTTATAATCTATCATAGCGAATGATAAAAAAATTCTTGATTTTACTGTTTTTTATGTGAGTAAGTTTGAATTCCGGCAAGTGAATATTTTCTGAAAGATTATTGCCGTTGTGTTGTCTTTTCTTTTAGTCCGGTTTGAGCTGCTTAAAGCTTAAGGCATATGGTTATATTTTTTTAAATTTTGGAAAATTAATTGTGGGCCTTCAGCCTTGGAACCTTATTCTTAAAATTACCTTTCAAGGCTAAACACTGCGGCCTTCTGCCTTTGAGGTTATGGTAATTTATTTTAAAATCTTGAAAATTTTATTGTGGGCCTTCAGCCGTTTGTATTGCATCTTGTTTATGTTTGTCTATCCATCCTTGCCTTGAGGCTTTGAGTCTAGCTGTGATATATATTTTAATTATTTTATTTGTTATTGTAACTGCCTGTTTTCAGTCACTTGAAATTTACCTTGTTGATTTTTAAGATTTCTTGTTTGGAGGCGTTCAGCAGTGAAAGATTTGAAGTTTGAAACTCGTAGTTGTAAAAGTTCGGCTATGTGCCGCTTTGGTTGTAAATGTGTTATTAAATAACAATAACTTACAATTTTAAGGTGAAACTGACCCCCAACCTTATTTGGCCCTTTCCAAAGTCCTAATCACTTGTTCTGCTCAGCGGGTTTAGCAGGCCTTTCACAGAGATCTGGTACCACATGCTTTCACCTTACTACCCAGGAATCAATGTTTCCTGAAATAGCTGCTGCATTCCGTTCGAAACACTATAAGGGCAGTGATCATAATCTTCTGATTCATCATAGAAAGTACAAGGTTGTCCACGCAAGGCGTACTCTGTAGTTTTAAGTTTCCCGCATAGTTAGGGAAAGAAGAGCTGCCTTCTCACTGTTTTTCAAATGGGAAGTGCACGCACAAGCTAACTTCCACCGGCTCTGGCACCACGTGCGTGTAGTTTACTCCTGGTTCCACTCTGAAAAGATCGCGTGACCCTCTCTTTGTAGTACGAGTCAGGTCTCACAGTCAAACAGGTAGCAACTGCAATGTATTCCAGCGAAGACTACACCGATGTGATACTGATCTACGGGGAGACGCACCGCACTGCAGCTGAAACCTGAAGACTGTGCTCACAACGTTTTCCAATGTTTTTGGACGTACAGAGATGCGTTTAAGAAACGAGGGAGCTTTCCAGGAACAACGTGTCGTGGGAAGATGAATCCGCGACGAACATGATGTTGTCCAGAACGTTATTGAGTACTTTGGAGCACATACCACGCACGGGAAGTATTGCTTAAACGACAATAAAGCCTACGTACAATATAATATGAGGGAAAATGTTATTCTGTTATTGCATTTAGGTTGAAGTCTTATTTGTTCCTGTAATAAGACGGGTAGATCACATAACTTACGAGGAGGTACTGAATAGAATTGGGGAGAAGAGAAATTTGTGGCACAACTTGACTAGAAGAAGGGATCGGTTGGTAGGACATGTTCTGAGGCATCAAGGTATCACCAATTTAGTATTGGAAGCCAGCATGGAGGGTAAAAATGGTAGAGGGAAACCAAGAGATGAATACACTAAGCAGATTCAGTAGGACTTAGGTTGCAGTAGGTACTGGGAGATGAAAAAGTATGCACAGGATAGAGTAGCATGGAGAGCTGCATCTAACCAGTCTCTGGACTGAAGACCACAACAACAACAGAAATAATAGTAATTTTATTGTCATTATTATTAATATTGTGAAAGTCATTAGATCTCGCCCAGTAATATCTAAAAGGGCTGTTCGGAAACTAAGGTCTGATCGGTCGCGAAACGGAAAGAACGGTCAAATTCAAACATTTTTTTATTTGAAATATTTGGCCACACTTTCCAGCTACCTCTCTAAACAGTCGCCGCTCCGGCTTAGACATTTGTCGTGGCGTTGTACAAACCTTCCAGTACCCTCGTCACAGAAAGCAGAGGCCTGTGCTTTCCGCCAATTCTCTACGTTGGTCTGCCTTTCGTTATTTGTGCCGAAATGTTGTCTTCGTGGCCAGCGGTTCAAGTGAGCAGAGACAGAACATCGCAGGGAGCCAATTAAGGGCTGTGTTGTGGGTGGTCCAACACTTCCCATCGAAAACACTGCAGGAGCATCTTCATTGCCCCTGCAGAATGCGGCTGAGAATTGTCTTGAAGAAAGAAACGCCTGATGTTTGTGTTATTTGGGCTGCATAGCTTCAGGCGAAATCTCTCACCAGATCCACATTCTTGGTGGGAGACATTATTGTTTTAGGCATTTCTACGTGATCACTTTGCGCTCTGAACTGAAAAAGAGCGACGTGAAGCGAAGGACAAACACACTAAAGACGCTGCCCAACACATCTGTGCAAAGTTCCATCGGATTTTCACAGTGGTTCCCATTTCGCGCCGAATCGGATATACTTTCCGAATACGCGTAATATTTCTCCATACCAGTAATGAAAACCCTGTCTCGTTACGACCACATCACTTGTAAGTGGCCTGCGGTGTTAATGTATGGTGCAGAATTGTAGGATTCCACATTATTGGACCAGTTTATTTGGCTCCCAGACTAACTGGTGGCCTGAATTTAAATTCTGCAAAATGGGCTAAATCTTGGGCATCTGCTAGAAGACAACCCACGTCAGTTAGCTGCGAGGCACTGGTTTCAGCACGATGGTGCACCACCCCATTATTATAGAGGAGTTAGGGAATATCTCAACAATTGGTTGATCGATTTGGAGGAAGGGACCAAACAGCATGGTCATCGGTCCCATCGGATTAGGGAAGGGTGGGGAAGGAAGTAGGCTGTGCCCTTTAAAAGAAACCATCCCGGCATTTGCTGAAGCGATTTAGGGAAATCACAGAAAACCTACGTCAGGATGGCCGGACGCGAGTTCGAATCGTCATTCTCCCGAATGCGAGTCTACACTGCGCCATCTTGCTCTGTCATATCTCAACAATGTGTACCCCGAACGGTGGATACGTCGTGGTGATTGCATTCGATGGCCAGCGAAATCGCCTGATTTAACGGCGTTGGATTTTTTCTTACAGGTTTATATCAAGGCCAGGGCTTACAAAACGGAACCGGAAAATCCACATGCGTTAAAACAATGAATACGTTATGCTTGCGCTTCAGTAGCTGCAGTAATGTTAAGAGGTATCCATGCTAATACCGAGAGACGCTTACATCAATGCATCCAAAAAGACAGACATCAATTTGACTGTCAAAATGGTTCAAATAGCTCTAAGCACTACAGGACTTAACATCTGAGGTCATCAGTTCCCTAGACTTAGAAGTAGTTAAACCTAACTAACCTAAGGACATGACGCACATCCATGACCGAGGCAGGATTCGAACCTGCGACCGTTGCAGCAGCGCGGTTCCAGACTGAAGCGCCTAGAACCGCTCGGCCACAGAAGCCGGCTTGAATATCAGTATTATGAATTATGAAATATGAAGATATGTCACTCTACAACATAGGCTTAAAGAAACATCATTTATGATGTTCATTATATTCATTGTTCTTTATTGCAATCAAAGACATGATACAATCTATGTAATATTGCCAATTACATTATGTGTTGTTAACAAATTTTTGTCCTATTTTGATGTGCCTTCAAACAGATAATTAATATTGTAATACCCAACCAGTCACTTATCTGCTTTTGGCGTGTGTTCACCCCAGCTAATTGACTAACAGATCAACAGAGAGTGCAAAACTGCCGCAATATCGGATAACGCAAAGAAAGTAATAAAGCCCTGTAACTCCTGATTGAACTGCGGTGGCAGTGTTGACATTAATTGATTCAGAATTGATCCCTTTTTAATTAAAAAGGGATGCACATTGATGTTGTATTCAGCTATTGAACACCAGATGCAAATGTTGAACATAAAATTAATTAAGAAAGTGATTTGGGAATTCAACTACTTGATTGAAAACAGATGCAGTCGATTAGCACAAATTTATTTTAACTCATGACCTTCAATCATCACATGACATGACTCTCCTAACAGGCAGTGGGAATAAATTGCGTTTATGTGGAGTAAACCGCGATAAATCAAAATTAATTCCTATCGACTGACCCAGGTGTAACGCGAAGTGCGAAAATTCTACAATACATGGCACATGAAACCCTCGTGGAAACTTTGCCGGCGTGATCCAACAAATTAATCACTGGCCTAACTCAAGCTGGAGTGGGCGCAATATTACCGAAATCAGCGTGGAGGGGCGGCGTCGTTGTGAGGACGTCGGCCGGCCTCATGGTGCTGCAAGGCTGCGCTCGTCGATTCACTCCTAGCTATCTTGCTCAGTACATAGCTCAATCGTTCCGTTTGCTAAGTCTTAAACTGCAGAGATGCTCACTCATTCTCAGGCAAGCTGAGTAAAGAACGCCACGTCCGCACTCTAGGCAAGCTGGGAATGGAAGACCTCTATGGAGACTTCTCCCAGTCCACTCTTCACCTCGGTTTCCCCTCCAGCAAAATCGGCAATTGCAGCACAAGTCGCGTTAATTATGTGTCGCCTCCCAGCGCCAACCAATGCCTGCTCTTGGAAGTGAACAAATTCCCACAAAATTTCCCTTCCTCTCAACTTCTGCTATTTAGCTCCTCCCAGGCCAACCATCAAGGTTAGCATCTGCATAAAAATACCAATTTTTCCGAAATTCCGACTCCCAGGGGAGTACTTGAAATTCCTTGGTCCTACATTCCCACCAGAGGCCGGCGTATTTCATTCTGTCGGTCTTCACCTGATTTACTTCAGACTCTGCGGTCCGTGAATTCAGCGTGAAGTTGCTATAGTCACGAACACACATATTTTGGCCTCTGCTGACCACTCCACCTTAGCTTTGCGCGGCTTTCTCACATGTTTCACTGAAAACGGGACGACGGGCATATATCAACAGGCTTACAAGTTCTCTGTCTGCTTCCCGGTACACCAGCATGGGGTCAACCACCCCCTGACTGTCACTCATCTTAAGGCAGCTGGAGGCGGCGCCCCGTTACCGCTTTCTCAGAGTTTGAGCCGTCCTAAGCTGGCTATTGTCGCTTCCCTTCACTGCTCCCCAGCCGTGTGCTGCGGTCAACTCTGAATACTTCCCTGGGATGAACTAGCCTCTAGTAAATCGATGCGTTTCCACAAAGTTTTCACGTCGTGTGAATTACTTTAAAACCATCACCCAACATTAATTATTCCAATACGTCCATACTATACCCTCTACAAGATGCATTGTGCCTTGTCAGTCGTTTTTGTTCAGCCCTACTGTTCGCTCAACGTGAGTTCGGTGATCTTTAATGACTTCCTGTAAGGGGCATAGTCATGCTTTGGTCCTGGTGGGTATTGTTTTGGTCTTCTACACAGACACCTTTCTCGAGCCCGAGAATCGAACCTGACACCCCTTCTAAAGCAAGCAAGTTTTCTAGCGACCAGCTGTAGGACCACTTACGTTTAGCAAGGTGCCCTCCCTGTTGGTGTGGAGTCACCTTTACTATTCTGCTTAGGCACACCTTTCGCCGTCTGTGCGTGGGCCACCTGATTGGTCTAGAAGTAGAACGATCGTTGTCCAGGCTCTGACACGAGTGGAACGCGTCACGCAGCACGTGGCGGTCGAAATCGCGCCCCGTGTGAGGGCTTGGCTGACCACTGCAGTAGCAGGGAGGTGGCGCCCACTTAACTCGCCTGGAGGGCCCTGGGCGCTCGAGGGCGCGCCACACACTCGACGCCACTCGTGACGGCGGCTGCTGAACGCAGAAGCAGTGCCGAGGGCCGCTCTTTCCGGGACGGACGCGGCCCTACAAGGGCGCTGGGCGCGCTCAATACGCCGGTAACGACCGCCGCACCCTGCCGTCACCCTACCGCGAGTACCATGGAATTGCGAGTCTTCTTGCACCAGAGAAAGTCTCACGCGGATCCTTTATCAACTAATTCTATCTGAACAATGGAAAAGCAAGGTGAAGAGCCCATGTAGAGCTTCTTTCTTCTTCTTGTTTCGCTTACGCCATACTTCCGCAGCGATCGCAGGGTCGGCGTGGTTGCAACTGATTTGGCAATGTTAGCGTTAGGGATGGCCGGATGCCCTTCCTGCCGCCACCACGTACCCCCCAGGATGGAGTCTGCGTCTAGTTTAAATCGTGAAATAATGCGGACGTGAATCAAGTGTCTGCTACGCGCGTAACTGAGGCGGAACTTGGGTACCAGCGCGGTTTTCATCTAGTAGGATGTGGAAAACCGCCTAAAACCACATCCAGGCTGGCCGGCACACCGACCCACGTCATTAATCCGCCGGGCGCATTCGATCCGGGGCCGGCGCGGCTACCCGAGTCGAGGAAGCAGCGCGTTAGCGAGCTCGGCTAACCTGGCGGGTAAGAGCACATGTAAAGCTAACGGCCATAAATCTGAAACGGTTTGATAAAGTATTAAATACACTCCTGGAAATGGAAAAAAGAACACATTGACACCGGTGTGTCAGACCCACCATACTTGCTCCGGACACTGCGATAGGGCTGTACAAGCAATGATCACACGCACGGCACAGCGGACACACCAGGAACCGCGGTGTTGGCCGTCGAATGGCGCTAGCTGCGCAGCATTTGTGCACCGCCGCCGTCAGTGTCAGCCAGTTTGCCGTGGCATACGGAGCTCCATCGCAGTCTTTAACACCGGTAGCATGCCGCGACAGCGTGGACGTGAACCGTATGTGCAGTTGACGGACTTTGAGCGAGGGCGTATAGTGGGCATGCGGGAGGCCGGGTGGACGTACCGCCGAATTGCTCAACACGTGGGGCGTGAGGTCTCCACAGTACATCGATGTTGTCGCCAGTGGTCGGCGGAAGGTGCACGTGCCCGTCGACCTGGGACCGGACCGCAGCGACGCACGGATGCACGCCAAGACCGTAGGATCCTACGCAGTGCCGTAGGGGACCGCACCGCCACTTCCCAGCAAATTAGGGACACTGTTGCTCCTGGGGTATCGGCGAGGACCATTCGCAACCGTCTCCATGAAGCTGGGCTACGGTCCCGCACACCGTTAGGCCGTCTTCCGCTCACGCCCCAACATCGTGCAGCCCGCCTCCAGTGGTGTCGCGACAGGCGTGAATGGAGGGACGAATGGAGACATGTCGTCTTCAGCGATGAGAGTCGCTTCTGCCTTGGTGCCAATGATGGTCGTATGCGTGTTTGGCGCCGTGCAGGTGAGCGCCACAATCAGGACTGCATACGACCGAGGCACACAGGGCCAACACCCGGCATCATGGTGTGGGGAGCGATCTCCTACACTGGCCGTACACCACTGGTGATCGTCGAGGGGACACTGAATAGTGCACGGTACATCCAAACCGTCATCGAACCCATCGTTCTACCATTCCTAGACCGGCAAGGGAACTTGCTGTTCCAACAGGACAATGCACGTCCGCATGTATCCCGTGCCACCCAACGTGCTCTAGAAGGTGTAAGACAACTACCCTGGCCAGCAAGATCTCCGGATCTGTCCCCCATTGAGCATGTTTGGGACTGGATGAAGCATCGTCTCACGCGGTCTGCACGTCCAGCACGAACGCTGGTCCAACTGAGGCGCCAGGTGGAAATGGCATGGCAAGCCGTTCCACAGGACTACATCCAGCATCTCTACGATCGTCTCCATGGGAGAATAGCAGCCTGCATTGCTGCGAAAGGTGGATATACACTGTACTAGTGCCGACATTGTGCATGCTCTGTTGCCTGTGTCTATGTGCCTGTGGTTCTGTCAGTGTGATCATGTGATGTATCTGACCCCAGGAATGTGTCAATAAAGTTTCCCCTTCCTGGGACAATGAATTCACGGTGTTCTTATTTCAATTTCCGGGAGTGTATTTTACAAGATGACAACGACTACTAGACCATCACGAAGAAAGAATTATAATTTTTACAGTTCTTGCTCATTTGAATTTTTTTTCACAGTTCACAAGAGGTTTCCATTGCTTTCTATAGCATTATGAAGTGATTCATTACTATCATACGGTGCTTATTCACGTTGCATACCATGCAACATAGCAGGCAATTTCACTAACTACCAGAGCATTGCAACGAATCACTTGAAAGTGTGTAGAGCCTGGAAAATGCAATAATGTCCAAAACTACACAAACAGACTGTCAAGCGAGGAATATCTTATAGTTTGGGTCATTATACATTCCCAAAAACAGATAAATTACTGGGCTAGGGTGGGGGGTGGGGTAGAGGGGGGGGGGGATTGTTGCTTCGTGAGTGGTGATATGGGTTGCCTGGTTTGCCAGAGTACCTTACTAACAGTTATATCCCTAAGACATGCTCCTAAGAAGAGCATAACACACATCGATTCGAAGTATCCTAATGCTATAAGGCTTGAAATCGATCACTGATAATAAAATGTAGGGAGATTAATTGAAGTCTGAGTAAATTTCTGGTTTTTCTGAAATAATTCACAGAAAGATTAAAGTGCTAACGTATCAATTGACAGCACACATCAAATCTGTTCGGTATAGCAAATGGCTTGGAAGATCATTGGAACAGAATGGATAATTTCTTGAAAAGAGAAGATGAACATCAACAAAAGTAAAACAACCGTTGCTGATCCGAGAAGTTCTAAAAAATCGGGATAATAGGTGTAAACTGTAGAAGCATGTGGGTGACGTACAAAATGTGCAAGAACAAAGAGTGGACAATAAGAATGGAAGACCAAGAACGAAGTACGCAGATGAAAAAGGGTGTAAGACAGGTGCAAAATGGCTCTGAGCACTATGGGACTTAACATCTGTGGTCATCAGTCGCCTAGAACTTAGAACTACTTAAACCTAGCTAACCTAAGGACATCACACACATCCATGCCCGAGGCAGGATTCGAACTTGCGATCGTAGCAGTCGCGCGGTTCCCGACTGAGCGCCTAGAACCGCTCGGCCACCGCGGCCGGACTGTAAGACAGGGATGCCGTCCTTTGCCCCTACTGTTCAACCCACACATCGAAGAAGTGATGACTGAAGTAAACCAGAGATTCAGAAATGGGATTGCAATTCAGGGTGGAAGAACAGCAACAATACGACTCGCTGATGGCATTGCTATCCTCGGTGGAAGGAAGATTTGAAGGATCTGTTGAACGAAATTAAGTGTACTAGACACATACTGTGGACTGAAAGAAAACTGAAGAAACCCAGGAGTAATGAGGAGCAGCAAAAGTGAGACTGGTCAGAAACGTAACATCCAAGTTGGGGACCAAGAAGTGGGAGAAGTTGTGGAATTCTACTATCTTGGAAGCAAAGTAACCCATGACGCTTGAAGCAAGGAGGGCATCAAAAGCAAACCAGCACAAGCAAAGAGGACATTCCTGAGCAAAACGAAGTCTACTAGCATCAAATATCGGCTTTAATTTCAGGAAGACATTTCTGAAAATGTACTTTCGAAGCACAGCATTTGGGACTACCAAAGAAGACGAGACTCGAAGCATTTGAGATTTTGTGTTACAGAAGGGTGCTGAAGTAAGGCGTAATGATGCGGCAACAAAATAAGGATGTCCTTCGCGGTATAGGCGAGAAAACACCAGCTGTAAGGGGCAATAAGAAAAGTTTCCATTCGAGAGCGTTGCTGCGCCCTATATGCAACCCAGCGCAACTCCGATGTGCGTATATAAGCAGCGACACATAGGCAAACGGTTAGTGTTGCCTCCGAAGAGAAACTTTTTTTACCGCCTCTTATGGAAGAAGAGGCAGAGTGAAAGGAAGTGTATTAATACAGCAGGGAATAACCTCCATAGTACTAGACGGAATAATAGAGGGTAAAAACCGTCGGGTTTATTTATTTACTATAATCAGCCCACTATCCATATAACAGCTTGTGGGAAGTATTAGTACTAATCGGTTCTACTAATACAGCTATTACTATGACTGCGTGTTAACAACTATAATGTCTTTTTAATTCTTTGTTAATATAAATTGCTGCTGTTTTGGTCTTCAGTCCAGAGACTGGTTTGATGCAGCTCTCCATGCTACTCTATCCTGTGCAAGCTTCTTCATCTCCCAGTACCTACTGCAAGCTACATCCTTCTGAATCTGTTTAGTGTATTCATCTCTTGGTCTCCCTCTACGATTTTTACCCTCCACACTGCCCTCCAATACCAAATTGGTGATCCCTTGATGCTTCAGAATATGCCCTACTAACCAATCCCTTCTTCTAGTCAAGCTGTGCCACAAACTCCTCTTCTCCCCAATTCTATACGGTCCTCCTCATTAGTTATGTGATCTATCCATCTTATCTTCAGCATTCTTCTGCAGCACAACATTTCTAAAGCCTCTATTCCCTTCTTGTCTAAACCATTTATCTTCCATGTTTCACTTCCATTCGTGGCTACACCCCATAAAAATACTTTCAGAAAAGACTTCCCGATGTTAATAAAATCCTCTTCTTCAGAAATTCTTTCCTTGCCATTGCCAGTCTACATTTTATATCCTCTCCACGTCGACCGTCATCAGTTATTCTGCTCCCCATATAGCAAAACGCATCTACCAACTTTAAGTTTCTCATTTCGTAATCATCACCTGATTCAATTAGCTTTTTTTGGTTTTGATCTTATATCCTCCTTTCAAGACACTGTCCATTCCGTTCAATTGCTCTTCCAGGTCCTTTGCTGTCTCTAACAGAATTACAATGTCATCGGAAAACCTCAAAGTTTCTGTTTCTTCTCCGTGGATTTTAATACTGCTCCTAATTTTTCTTATATTTTCTTTCCTGCTTGCTCAATATACAGATTGAACAACATTGGGGATAGGCGACAACTCTGTCTCACTCCCTTCCCAACCACTGCTTCCCTTTTATGCCCCTCGACTCTTATAACCGCCATCTCGTTTCTGTACAAATTGTCAGTAGCCTTTCTTTCCCTGTATTTGACCGCCGCCACCTTCAGAATTCGAAAGAGAGTATTCCAGTCAACGTTCTCCAAAGCTTTCTCTAAGTTTACCAATGCTAGAAACGTAGGTGTGCCATTCCTTAATCTTTCTTCTAAGATAATTCGTAGTGTCAGTATTGCTTCACGTGTTCCAACATTTCTACGGAATCCAAACTGATCTTCCCCAAGGTCGGCTTCTACCAGTTTTTCCGTTCGTCTGTACAGAATTCGTGTTAGTATTTCGCAGCCGTTAATGTAAATATAGATTATAAAATAAAATACAATAAAAATAAATAATGATTAAAGGGAACACAAATAGTAAAGAAAGGAGTAAGGGAAGTTAGTGAAAGGAATGTTTGTCCCTAAAATCGTAGCTGTTTCAGTGACGAGGGCTCGCAAAACTTTCGAGCCTGTCGTCACTAAAACTGCTTTACAAGTATTTGGTTTTTCAACTGATATCTTTTGCCTTACATAATATTTTTCTTTATTAATTGTGTCATGAATTAATCCTCATCTCTTATTGATTATACAGTTTTTATACTATTTTATTTGTCCTATTTCAGGTGCTGCTGTATCTACATTTGTCTTTGGACCTTGTATGAATAATTACATAAATATTTGAATGTGACACTCACTCTGTGTTTTTTGTTTCATCCGGTTCGATGTCAGCGTCTGTGTCTGTTACGTGCCACGTGTTTTGTTATCGTGGATGTGCTGCGTTTCGTAGTGGTCTTAAGTATGGTGTACTTTGTCTGTAAGCTTCGTGAAAGTTTTGAGATACGTCATCTGCTAGTCTGTTCAGGATTTGCCACTTGTTCTGATATCTTATTGTGTTTCATAGGTCCTGTAATTCTACATTCGGTCTTAGGTGTGCACGTGTGTTGCAGTGGAGGACTACATGTTCAGCAGTGCCATATTTTCCATATTCACAGGATTCACTTTATTTTAAACCTACACGATGGAGATGGAAGCATATGGGCCATGTCACATTACGAAATGGGTCATTCCCCTTGTGGGATCAACGTGTTTTAGTCTTATGCGTACTCTTATACACTCCTGGAAATGGAAAAAAGAACACATTGACACCGGTGTGTCAGACCCACCATACTCGCTCCGGACACTGCGAGAGGGCTGTACAAGCAATGATCACACGCACGGCACAGCGGACACACCAGGACCCGCGGTGTTGGCCGTCGAATGGCGCTAGCTGCGCAGCATTTGTGCACCGCCGCCGTCAGTGTCAGCCAGTTTGCCGTGGCATACGGAGCTCCATCGCAGTCTTTAACACTGGTAGCATGCCGCGACAGCGTGGACGTGAACCGTATATGCAGTTGACGGACTTTGAGCTAGGGCGTATAGTGGGCATGCGGGAGGCCGGGTGGACGTACCGCCGAATTGCTCAACACGTGGGGCGTGAGGTCTCCACAGTACATCGATGTTGTCGCCAGTGGTCGGCGGAAGGTGCACGTGCCCGTCGGCCTGGGACCGGACCGCAGCGACGGACGGATGCACGCCAAGACCGTAGAATCCTACGCAGTGCCGTAGGGGACCGCACCGCCACTTCCCAGCAAATTAGGGACACTGTTGCTCCTGGGGTATCGGCGAGGACCATTCGCAACCGTCTCCATGAAGCTGGGCTACGGTCCCGCACACCGTTAGGCCGTCTTCCGCTCACGCCCCAACATCGTGCAGCCCGCCTCCAGTGGTGTCGCGACAGGCGTGAATGGAGGGACGAATGGAGACGTGTCGTCTTCAGCGATGAGAGTCGCTTCTGCCTTGGTGCCAATGATGGTCGTATGCGTGTTTGGCGCCGTGCATGTGAGCGCCACAATCAGGACTGCATACGACCGAGGCACACAGGGCCAACACCCGGCATCATGGTGTGGGGAGCGATCTCCTACACTGGCCGTACACCACTGGTGATCGTCGAGGGGACACTGAATAGTGCACGGTACATCCAAACCGTCATCGAACCCATCGTTCTACCATTCCTAGACCGGCAAGGGAACTTGCTGTTCCAACAGGACAATGCACGTCCGCATGTATCCCGTGCCACCCAACGTGCTCTAGAAGGTGTAAGTCAACTACCCTGGCCAGCAAGATCTCCGGATCTGTCCCCCATTGAGCATGTTTGGGACTGGATGAAGCGTCGTCTCACGCGGTCTGCACGTCCAGCACGAACGCTGGTCCAACTGAGGCGCCAGGTGGAAATGGCATGGCAAGCCGTTCCACAGGACTACATCCAGCATCTCTACGATCGTCTCCATGGGAGAATAGCAGCCTGCATTGCTGCGAAAGGTGGATATACACTGTACTAGTGCCGACATTGTGCATGCTCTGTTGCCTGTGTCTATGTGCCTGTGGTTCTGTCAGTGTGATCATGTGATGTATCTGACCCCAGGAATGTGTCAATAAAGTTTCCCCTTCCTGGGACAATGAATTCACGGTGTTCTTATTTCAATTTCCAGGAGTGTATTAGGGAAAAAAGAGTAGACACGTCGTGCCTTGTCTGTATGGTCCCGTTCTTCCTGCCATATCTCAGCCCGCCATATGTTCTCTTCAATATGTTACGTTGCGTCCAGTTACGTCCTGTAAAGGCTGATCTACCTTTTTTTAACGATTATGTCGCTGGGCGGTGACGAATATTGATGTCAATGGGGCACACACTTACGATCACACGCAGTGCTTCTATGGATGTTGTTCTGAAAGCTCCGGATATTATGATGTATTCTGATGCACACACTCCTTTGTCCGCAACTTACGATGGTTTTGTATGTTTCTATGTGTTGGTGGTGATAGAAATTGGAATATATTCATCAAATTGTTGAGGACGTTGCATTGCAAGCGCTATTCTTAGACGAAAGTAATGAAACGTCCCCTTAAAAAAATTAGTGAATTACTGTGCTGATAAACCTCTTACATTATTTGATTTTCAAACAGCTGAGCAGAACTGAACGTACTCAGACATTTCGCTCTTTACCTATTCTGATCAACACGAAACTGACACACAATATTTTCAGCGCAACGCAGTCTGACTTCCATAATCCCTACAAAAGAATGGCCCTGACTAACATTAAACTATACCTTGCACAAATCACTTACCTCACAAAAATCTTCGTTACTCGAACTACTGCAATACAGCGAGCGCCAATACTGCCAGCTAAATAAAAGATTCTAACTACTGAAGGCACTAACTACTGATAAGCATAGTTTGCAAATGATAGATTTTGATAAAGAACAAACAATGTATCTACCTTAATAGCGTTCAAAGGTCATATATATATATATATATATATATATATATATATATATATATATATATATATATATATAAAATCAGTTCATGACATCCAGTCTTACAAATTTACTGTCTCTGATGGACACACGTCCAGATCATCCGCTCTCAAAACTCCGCCACTGTCTCCCCACATTTACCACTGCTGGCGGCTCACCTCCAACTGCGCAACGCTACGCGCTAACAGCCAACTGCCCAACACTACAATAGCGAATATTACAACAATGCCAACCAGCCACAGACTGCACACAGCACAGCCAGTGATTTTCATACAGAGCTCTACGTAGCGTTACCAGTATAAAAACCTAAACAGCATACTTACAGTAAATGGTGGCATGCCACACCAGGTCAGTCAGAAGACTGATGAAAACAAAAAATTGACTGGAATGTAGTCGAATAAAGTCAGTCGATGTTGAAGAAATTGATTAGGAAACGAGAAATGTGCCAAAGTAGTGTTAGCAAGACTTCTTCTGAAGGCATTTCTGGAGTGTAGCCTTGCACAGAAGTGAAACGTTTTCGATAAACAGTACAATCAAAAAGAGAACAGAACATATAGAAATTTGTTGCTGCAGAAGAATTATGAAGATTAGAGGAATGGAGTGTATAATTGATGAAGAGATTGGGAGTGAAACTTGAGAGAAAGCAAATTTGTAACACTACTTTTAGGTATGTACCTGGGAGAGAGTGGGGTTTATGGTGTGGGTATGTAGTTTGGAGAGAGGGGGGTTTATGGTGTGAGACCAAGGCCTGACAAGGTTCGGTCACGTCAGTTATGCAAAAAGGAAGAGGCAGCATGGATATTGTGGAGAGAGACAGGGAGTCAAACTTGAGAGAAAGCAGATTTGTAACACTACTTTTAGGTATGTAGCTGGAAGAGAGGGGGGTTTGTGGTGTGGGTATGTAGTTGGGAGAGAGGGGGTTTATGGTGTGAGACCAAGGCCTGACAAGGTTCGGTCGCATCAGTTACGCAAAAAGGAAGAGAAAGTAGGGATATCGTGGAGAGAGACAGGGAGTCAAACTTGAGAGAAAGCAGATTTGTAACACTACTTTTAGGTATGTAGCTGGAAGAGAGGGGGGTTTATGGTGTGGGTATGTAGTTGGGAGAGAGGGGGGTTTATGGTGTGAGACCAAGGCCTGACAAGGTTCGGTCACGTCAGTTATGCAAAAAGGAAGAGGCTGCATGGATATTGTGGAGAGAGACAGGGAGTCAAACTTGAGAGAAAGCAGATTTGTAACACTACTTTTAGGTATGTAGCTGGAAGAAAGGGGGGTTTGTGGTGTGGGTATGTAGTTGGGAGAGAGGGGGTTTATGGTGTGAGACCAAGGCCTGACAAGGTTCGGTCGCATCAGTTACGCAAAAAGGAAGAGAAAGTAGGGATAACGTGGAGAGAGACAGGGAGTCAAACTTGAGAGAAAGCAGATTTGTAACACTACTTTTAGGTATGTAGCTGGGAGAGAGGGGGGTTTATGGTGTGGGTATGTAGTTGGGAGAGAGGGGGGTTTATGGTGTGAGACCAAGGCCTGACAAGGTTAGGTCGCATCAGTTATGCAAAATGGAAGAGACAGCGGGGATATCGTGGAGAGCTGCAGTAAACCATTAAAAAAGAAAAGAAAGAAAGATCATTTAAAATGTGTTAAAAACTGCACTTATTGACTCGAATTTCAAAAAGGAGGCTCTCACAATCGTTTCCCTTTCTAGTTTAATACAAGACTGTACTCTGTCGCTAATGATGTGGTCGTCGACGGGACGTTGACCCGTCTCACCCTGCCTGCAGCGCGGTGCGGACGCGACGGCGCGCCGCCTCGCTCCCACTAACAGGTAGCCACGTGGCTGTAGGCGCCGTGACAGCCGGGCTGCAGCAGCCGGCCGCGTAATTGGCGCTGACGTCACGCGCCACTCCTGCGGCTGCGGCTGCGGCTGGGCCCTTGTCCTGTCTGCAGTGCCCGCTCGCTACCCGTGACTTGCAACGAGCCGCTGGGGCATCAGATGACCCTGAGCCGGGCACTGAGCATTCACCACAGCCGCCGCTATTGTTGGCGGCAGCTGGCGCTGGCGGTCAAGGTGAGCCAAATCCGCGCAGCATTCGCGAGAGCCGACCTGCGCCTACCTTCTTCGTGTCTGGCTAACTTACTACGACCGCGCCGGAAATTTACAATATCAGTTACAATGAGTTCCTAATTTTCTAGTTTTTTCGTCAGGGGTAGAAATCAGAATTGTGCTGCATGGACGCTGCGGTAACTCATTTTAGGTTTGTGGTTGTTTATGCACGTGATGTCACCTACGCACACTAATAATTACAAAAGCAAAAGTGACTCTGCGTGTTACGCTTTCACGGATAAATCGCTGAATTGATACAATTTGGTATGGAGATACCTTGAACGCTGAGGAAGACCATAGGCTTCCATAGAAAGTGTGTAGTACAATATATTTATTGATTTCAATAATATAACACGAAATATGGAACAATAATTACTGTTTGAAAATCTTTTTACTCGTTGACTCAAATGGCTCTGAGCACTATGGGACTCAACTTCTGAGGTCATTAGTCCCCTAGAACTTAGAACAAGTTAAACCTAACTAACCTAAGGACATCACACACATCCATGCCCGAGGCAGGATTCGAACCTGCGACCGTAGCGGCCTCGCGGTTCCAGGCTGCAGCGCGTAGAACCATGCGGCCACTACGGCCGGCCTTACTCGTTGACTGTTGAACTTCATCACATCTGTGAAAAATGCTTCTATTGTTTGATACGGTTTATATAATACGATTCAACGTAATGAAAACAATGTCTATACAACCCTCTACGTTTTTAATCCATACTTCCATACTAATATCAGTCACAAGCCCGTCATATTCTAACCGCTAAACCTCTAAACTTCTTTGCGTCTTCCCGTGAGCAACTCGTGGTCACACTGTTAGCCTTGCTATTTCGAGATAACGGGCGCTCGAGTGTTTTTTTTTTTTTTTTTCCTACTCGCATGTAGATGTGTGCATTGTCCTCGCCATCACATTATCGTCATCAATGTGCAAGTCACCGAAATGACGTCAAACAAAAAGACTTACACCAATCTTCCGAAGATCCCAACCGGGGTCTCCCGGCCAATAAAACCATACCCACATTTCACTTCATTTCATTTTACTAATACGCGACTGCAGCCCTATATATCATGTAGAATACACTGCTTATGTGATCCTCAACGCCGGCCGCTGTGACCGAGTGGTTCTAGGCGCTTCAGTCTGGAACCGCGCTGCTGCTACGGTCGCAGGTTCGAATCGTGACTCGGGCATAGATGTGTGTGTCCTTAGGTTAGTTATGTTTAACTAGTTCTAAGTCTAGGGGACTGATGACCACAGATGTTAGAGCCATTTGAACCTTCTGAAGAAGACGTTCTTATAAATCTCGAAACCATGGGCAAAGGGTTTTAATAATCATTTTATTTTCCAAGTGATTGGCTGTTTATTATTTCTTCATGAAAGTCTTCCTATTTCGTAGAAAAATTTCTAATTGTATGATGTGTAAAACGTGATGGGTAGGAATTACAGACATAGAATAATACTGAAAAATAATAATCAAATAAAAAGAGTTTTTCAGTTCGCAGGTAATCATCGTGTAGCCATATTTACATATGACTGTGTAACACGAACCTAAAATGATTCGTTCCACATCCTTTCGATTAATCGTACAAATGGTCCACGAAACACAGAAATGACTATCTAATTTTAAGATTAGGCGCGTGAGCAACCACCTCTGCCAGCAATGCGTACTACTATTTCTTTCTTGTAGGTAACCCCACGTTTTGCTGGCGAAGTCCCTTCGAAGTTACCGAGCGAGGTGGCGCAGTGGTTAATACAATGGACTCGCACTCGGAATGACGACGATTCAGATTTAGATTTTCCGTGATTTCCCCAAATTCCTCCAGTAAAATGCCAGAATAGTTTCTTTGAAAGGGCACAACCGATTTCCTTTCGCATACTTGACACAATCCAAGCATGTGTTCTGTCTCTAATGACCTCGATGTCGACGGGACATTAAACCTAATCTTCCTCCCTTCCTTTCGAAGTCTGGAGAAAGACACGAGTATAGTACTTTCAGTAGTGTCATGTCTAATAAGGAACTGCAACATTCAAGGCAGCCGTCTTGTTACAAATACCTTTACCATTTTTACCCTCCCGTAAACCAACCGTTGACTCAGTGCATTATGAACTGCAATAAAGGCGAGTTTGTTGGTGTGACGCACGTTTGTCCAGCGATTTTCGAAGTTAAGTGATAGTGCAACCCTCTAAACTATGACCAGATGAAAGGAAACGAAGATTTTAGGTGGTCAGACAACTAACTGTTACGTGCATTTTATTTACGTTAAAAATTCTGTGCAAATTGTTTAAAATGTGTAATTATGACATGCAAAAGCAAAATTATGTTATTCCAGAAAAAAATCTGTTAATGATTCCTTTGGCATGAAGAGTCAAAACGCGGCTGAAAAATAAATAAATAGTATATTGGAGCAATGAAAAGACGTTGATTTATAAGGCGAATACCTTACAAGCATACGTTGAAAGGCGCATCGAAGGAACTATACCTCTCCCTACATTAAACACGAATTCACAGACTGTGTATCTCAATCTCTGTGCTCTTGGACTTGAACATGACGTTATAGGATACAGCATACAAAAATTAACATCAAATGTTGCGTTTGTAGTAAGCGCTTCTCTTCACCGTTAACGCAGGAAAAACATTTTGAATCGAAAGCGAATAGGTGGTCACCTGAAAGCTAGGCAGCCCGCAGTACATGGCATGAAAACCCATGTGACTGCAGTGTGCGCCACCCAGTGAGCTAGACACGAAGCCAACCGACAACCTCGATTTACGTTTCGATTCAAAGGCAGTAAACACACATCTAGTGTATAATCTGGAAACCACTGTGATGTGCATGCTAGAGTGTGCTAACCCATTTTTCCAAGTGTTAGGGTTTTTTAACCATTCCACAAAATTACTTAAATGGCTTTTTGCTCATTGTAAGTAGTCGAAAATTGCGGTTTCATTAAGGGAGTGACTAGTAGGGGGCTGTAGTGTATTCCTAGGCTACTCCTTATCGTCTCTTCAAACTTCGTAAGTACGCTCTCCTGAAATATTTGACATCTATCTTCAGGAATCTGCCAGTTCAACATTTTCCGCAGATGGCGCGATACTGTCCCGTGGTTCAAACAAAACGGTTACCTCTCGTGCTAAGTTTATTTGTATACATTAAATCCGCACCCTCTTCACTCTGTTTGGTCGGGGACCTGCTTGAGTAGCCGCGCATTTTAGCACGTCGCTTCCAGGGTTCTGGGAGGCGCGCTGGCCCCGGATCGAATCCGCTCTGAGCATTAACGACGAGGGTTGGCACACCGGCCAGAGTACGTGTGATTTTTAGGCTGTTCTCCACAAGCTACTAAGTCAATACCAGACTGGTAGCCGCCTCAGTCACACGATTCACAAAGACTTCGGAAACGTTCTTGCACGTTCACATAGGATAGCATTAGACGCAGGCAGCTGTGGCCGACAAATTTCGTCCCGCATGTGGAAGGTGTGGGGGTGGCGACAGAAAGGGCAGCTGATCAGCCTTTACCATTAACACTGCAAAATCCAGATTAACATGCTAATCCAGTGAAGGCATCAAAAAGAACGACTTCTATATGGTAGGATGCCACAAACATATTCAGTGCTCTAGGATAGATTCCACGAATGTTAAATAAACAATCTTTGTTAATTTCTGGGATTTTTTACGATAATCCACCTGATTCAAAGTTTGTTAGCTGCTTTATGTGCGACCGACCCTATGTGATAATTCCGTTTTCTATCCCTTCACACTGTTACATACAGATGATTGTATGAGTTTGTAACACCATAGCTCTAATACTCTACTGATTTATTTTGCTTTTGTTTTATTTAAAATTACATCGTTGAGTATCTGTAAATGTGTTTGATTGAATAGATAACACAAAATTATATACTTCTTTCTTTGTAAGAACTTTGATGTCTTGATTTAATTCTATGCAGTGTAGTGTATCTGTCATTTAAATTCTTTGTCCCATTTGGAGGGAACAAAACGTACTGTATATAATTGTAATTTCTGTGTGAATAATTTTTTGTAGAGATGTCAATATGTGTAAATGTTTTGCTTTATTTAATGCGATTGTTTGCTGTTGTGTAAACTGCTGACCTTCACTTAGGATTCTTAGTTATTCTGTATGTAAAAGTTGTTGTGGTTCCCCTCGGAAACGGAACTGTGTAGCGCGCGCAAATTGTGGCTGGCCTATGTAGAAAAGGTGGAACTCATAGTCAGTCGGGGACGAGCTATGAGTCGGGGACAAACTACCAAACTGTGCACTGCCATGTAAAAGATGCATATTGTGCTGGTTCCGAGAGAGGCTTTTTCTGCTACTTTCCAATGCCTCGGATGGATGGATAAATAGCTGGAACTATTCTGGAATTTGTATCTATCATCGCCACCAAGAAATGACAGAGTCTAGCAATTCTACCTGCAATTCCACCTACCAACATGCAGTTGCCACCACATTGCGCAATCATTGCATCGAAATACTACAATGATGTACAGTGAAGGATCAGCTTAATGGATGTGTTAGTGAGCTCAAATATAAGGTAATTTATATCTGAATTTAAGTACCTACCTTGATTTTTTCCTTATCATAACACCTCTCAGGTTCCTCTCCGTTTGAACTAAAGTGATTACCGAGTGTCCCTACTGAAAGAAAATTAAAGACCAGTTGTTATTTTTATTAATGCCTCTTGAACATAGTAAAGAGAAAGTTAAAGTTAATGTGGCAAGAGAGTGAGTTAAAGTTAATGATGCTTGCTGAAAATAATTTTCCTAGTAAAACTGCTTATTAATGTGTTGTTGCCAAATTCAAATTAAAAGTTCTTAAGACTGAGGCTTATAAAGTTTTGCTTAGTAAATGATCACATTACTGCTTGTAAATCGCAGAAGGTGAGTCAGTATCTTACATATATGTTAATTTTGTGTCTCACTGTAGTAAAAGTAGAAAGCTGCAGTTGTGAAACGTTATATACTCATTTTGCTAGTTGTTTGTCTCTCTTGTGTATTAGAAGTGCATATTAATAGTATAAAAGGATCCACAGTTTGTCTATTGTGTTAATGCTCGGTAACAAGTAACGGAAAGACCACTAATTATAAAAACCATAATTTCTTTAAAGCCTGAAAGTAATAGTGTGTTTCGGTATGTCTTATAATTTTGCAAATAGTTTCTGCTGGTCTAACTGTTAGTTTCAATCTTACCGTAAACATATGTATGTGTCAGAGTTCATTGCACTCGCATGTGACAAAGTATAGGGTGTGTTTATTCGTTAAAATTACAAATAACTATTTTCTTAAACGAGAATGTTAATCATTCTCTTGCCTAGTTAGGTTGGCGACCGTTTTCTTTATCAGTTGCACAGTGTAGATAGGCAAAATTTTGTTCGTACTGTTCAAATATTTACGTAATTCTGATTTTCACTTCCGATAAGCCACCTCCGTTAGGTACAACACGGTCAACATGAAAAAATTCCTCTCAGGGGGTACCGCTGCTCTGTTGCTTTATACAATTATTACTCCAACAAAATAATTCTGATTTGCAAATTGCCTCCAGTTTTGAGGTTATAGTATAGCAGTGGCAGACAGGAGTGTTACACGTGGCTTTTCCGTGACAGGACTAATTGTTCTGTTGGGACATCGTATGTACTAAGCCAAACTTTGTATTTGATTGAATAAGCTACATAAATCCAGTTGCAGTGTTATAAGTTGACTGACTCAAGTTCTTACTCATTGACATAATACGAGACGTACTTTTTAAGTAAGTGCCATTTTGAAATTAAAAAAAGTCGTGCTAAGATATCTCAATAATTTTATTTTTACATGAAATCCTGTACCTTAATCTACTTTTCTACATAAGTTCCGTCAATATTGAGGCACTTGTCATACCTTTGTACCAGTTTTTGATTACCCTCCTCACAGAAGTCTGCCGCCTGACTTGTTAACCATTGCATCACCATTGTCTTGACTTCGTCATCGTCTTGAAGACGCTGATCGCCCAGGTATTTATTCAAGTGCAGGAACAGATGGCAGTCACTGGGCGCAAGATCTGGGCTGTACGGAGGATGATCTAGAGTTTCCCATCGAAAAGATGTGATGAGATATTTGGTCTGATTCGCCACATACGGACGGGCACTGTCTTGCAGCAAAACGATGCCCTTGCTCAAATTCCATGGACTGTTGCTTTTATTCTGGTGAGACGTAGGCCACCCATGTTTCATCGCCCGTAACAATTTGGCTTAAAAAATCATCACCGTCGTTATGTTAACGCTCAAGAAAAGTCAATGCACTGTCTAAAAGTTTGGATTTGTGCACATCCGTCAACATTTTGCGCACAATTTTCGGTAGTTCAAGTGCTCGGCCACAATGTCATACAAAACACTGCGAGCAACATTAGGAAACTCATCCCGCAAGGAGGAAATCGTAAAGCGTCTGTTTTCTCTCACCTTATTGTCCACTTCCTGCACCAAACTTTCGTTAACGACCGAAGGACGCCCACTCCGTTGTTCATCATGCACATTTGTGCGGCCATCTTTAAATACTCTCACCCTCTTTCCTACCGTTCCATCATTCGTAATGTTTTCACCGTAAACTGGACAGATCTCACGAAGAATATCGATCGCTTTTAGGCCTTTAGCACTAAGAAATGTTATAACATCCCGTACTTCACAATCGGCGGGACTCACGATTATCGGAAGCATCTCAAACACTCAGTACACGACGTAAAGAATCAGACTGTAATGGCCTCAGTGCGTAGAATAAGGTACAGGCGTTCATGTAAAAATAAAATTATTGAGATACCTTAGCACATCTTTTTTTAATTTCAAAACGGTACGTACTTAAAAAAACACGCCTCGTAGTAGTAGCGTAATAGATATTTCCGTTTTGTGAAGTGCATACTGTCACAATTCTGAACAGTTAAAAGTAGTTGCCTATCTTTTCACTAGTTAACAGATCCGACAGATTTTTTTGTACATCTTATTCAGACATTACATCCTCATTAATAACTCCAATTGTGAAATACCTGAGGTTACTACTAATATTGCTTGAAAGATCATTAACATTCACTATGAACAAAACGTGTTCCAACTTACTTTGCCTACAGTTATTTGTTCATAGGTCGATAATTCTCTAGCGAAGAAATCATGTTGCATCCTTTCTAAAAGAAATTCTCAATCCAATCAGAAATTTCATACCTCATATGCTCCTACCTTCATTAATACGAGTTGATGTGGTTCTGGGTCAAATGCTATTCTGAAGTGAAGCGATACTGCATTTTCATGACTGCCTTACAGGATTTCATGGATGACAAACGTTGTGGAAGTGCATGGTGCTTTACATGGAGGGAGTCATTTCGTACCAGAAATCTCATTATGTTTGAGGTCTGAATACATTCAAAGATTTTTTAACGCATGACTATCAAAGGTGCTGGACGGTAATTTTGTAGATCACTTCTGCTATTCTTCTTGTGGAGGGGAGTGACCTGTGCTTTCTTCCAACAAATGGGCACAATTTTAATTTGAGGGATCTAGGTTAAAACTTGCTATCAGGCATTATTCAGATTTTGCGACTTCAGCTGGTTTTCAGCACCATTGACATTAATTTTAAAATATCTCAGTTTCGCAATTGATCTAAAGAAATGGAGCAATATTCCTGAGTTTACCTTGGCAAAGGAAAATTTCTGTTTTGCTTCGCTACCATCGATTTCAGTTCCTGTCTCTGCACAGTAACTCTAGTGCCACTGACAGACTTTCTGTAAGACCAGAATTGGTTACAGTCTTCTAAGAGAACTTACATTAAGATTCTGCTGCGGTGATCACTGAGGACTTCACGCGGTAGCATTTTGATAGTTAAACTTGTTACCTATTGCATTAGCTAACTATAGCCCTACGCTTTGTTTTACACCTAGTAGTAGTAGTCACTGTTTCTTTAGAAGCTTCTGCACAGCGAGCAATTGATCTGACAGTTGTAGTAACAGTATACAAACCTAACCTGAATCGAAAGACTGGTTGCATTTGTCACAGTATTTGTTAGACTCCTCTTCTGACGGGGAGTGATGGTGGAGGGGGGAGGGGGGGCGAGCGTAGTTTGCAGTGCTGTTATGCTGCTAAAACTTGATCAAATGCCTCTTCGAAGACTCTTTAGAGTAACACATAAAAAGTATAGTCGGTGTCATAATTCGGTATCTGTAATCTTTGAAAATTATTTGGATTGGTGATATTCTTCTTGAGTTTGCCGGTGGATCGTCAAGTCAAATTAGCACCTCGTCGTGGTTTTCAGCTGACTTCCTGATGTTGCTGTTCTGAAGGCTCATCCCCTACATAATCCAGAAGAGAGTACTAAGTACATGCGCCAAGTACCCTGGCTGCTGCTCCCACTGCAAAAGACGACGTGTATTGTAAAAAATCGCATGGAGTCAGCCGAAGGATTTGCTACCAGCAGTTCACGGCACTTGGCTCATGCGGTGAGAGCTCTCTGATGGTCTATGTAGGGGCGCCGGCTCCAGAGTAGCTCCAGCCCGACGAGATTCAGTAACTGCAGCGTCTCACCTGAAGATCACTCTTCGGTGTACCGTCGAAACATTGTGTAAAGTCAATTTTATTTGAAGATACGGCTACAGATCACCAGAAAGTATCATAAGTTATTCAGCCAGTGAAGCTTACGGAGTCACATATTTGGGATGTGTCATAACTGCCTAACACCGCAGGTTCCCTCCTTTTTTTTTATTTGAGTCATAAATCCTCTGCGTTCCGCCACGAATTCACTCCTGTGCCATCCTCCTCAACTCAGAATAGCACCTGCAACCTACATCCTCAATTATTTGCTGGATGTATTCGAATCTCTGTTTTCCTCTACACTTTTTAACCTCTACAGCACCCTCTAGTACCGTGGAAATTGTTCCCTAAGGCCTTAACAGATGTCCTATCATCCTGTCCCTTCTCCTTCACATTGTTTTTCACACATTACTTTTCCTCTCCGATTCTGCGGAGAACCACCTCCTCTTTCCTTACCTTACCAGCCCACCAAATTTTCAATATTCGTGTGTAGCACCACATCTCGAACGCTACGTTTCTCTTCTGTTCCGGTTTTCCTACATTCCATGTTTAACTACCATACAACGCTGTGCTCCAAATGAACATTGTCGCTCGGGATAGCCACGCGGTCTAAGGCGCCTATTCACGGTCCGTGCGGCTTCCCCCGTCGGATGTTCGAGTCCTACCTCGGACATAGGTGTGTGTGTTGTCCATAGCGTAAGTTAGATTAAGTAGCGTGTGGGCTTAGGGACCCATGATCTCAGCACTTTGGTCCCATAAGACTTTACCACAAATTTTCAAATTTTTCCAAATGAACATTCTCAGAAATATCTTCGACAAATTAAGGCCAACGTTTGACACTAGTGGACTATTCTTGGCAAGGAATGCCATTTTTGCCAGTGCTAATCTGTTCTTGATCTCCTCTTTACTACGTCCGTCATTGGTTGCATTGCTGCATAGGTAGTAGAACTCTAAGTTCATCTACTTCGCGACCATCAATCCTGATATTAAGTTTCTCACTATTCTCATTTCTGCTACTTCTCATTACTTTCGTCTTATTTCGATTTACTCTCAGTCCACATTCCGTACTCATTATACGGTTCATTCCACTCAGACAAGCCTGTAATACTTCTTCACTTTCACTCAGGATAGCACTGTCAACAGCGAATCTTACCATTGATAACGTTCCACCTTGAATTTTCATTCCTATCTTGAACCTTCCTTTTTATTCCCACTTTGCTTCTTCGATGTGCAGATCGGACAGTAGGGACGAAACACTACATCTCAGTCTTACACCCTTTTTACTCTGAGTACTTCGTTCTAGGCTTTCCACTCCTATTATTCCCTCTTGGTTCTTGTACAAATTGCGTATTACCTGTCCCTCGCTATAGGCTACCCCTATTTTCATCATGATTTTGAACATCTTGCACCATTTGAGGTTGCTGACAGTTTTTTCCAGGTCTACAAATCCTACGAACGCGTCTTGTTTTTTTCTTTAGTCCTGCTTCCATTATCAACCGCAACGCCAGAACTGCCACTCTGGTGCCTTTACCTTTCCTAAAACCAAACTGATCGTCATGCAATACATCCTCAATTTTCTTTTTCTTTCTTCTGTGTATTGTTATTCAAAAAAAAATAGCTCTGAGCACTATGGGACTCAACTGCTGTGGTCATAAGTCCCCTAGAACTTAGAACTACTTAAACCTAACTAATCTAAGGACAGCACACAACACCCAGCCATCACGAGGCAGAGAAAATCCCTGACCCCGCCGGGAATCGAACCCGGGAACCCGGGCGTGGGAAGCGAGAACGCTACCGCACGACCACGAGAAGCGGGCTGTGTATTGTTATTGCCAGCAGCTTGGATGCATGAGCTGTTAAGCTGGTTGTGGGATAATTCTGGAACTTGTCAGCTCTTGCAGTCTGCGGAATTGTGTGGACGATATTTTTGCGAAAGTCAGATGGTATATTGCCAGATTCATACATTCTACACACAAACGTGAATATTTGTTTAGTTGCCACTTCCCCCAATGATTTTAGAAATTCTGATGCAGCGTTGTCCATCCCTCCTGCCTTATTCTGTCATAAGTCTGGCAAAGCTCTTTTTTATTCTGATTCTGTATCGAGTCCAGTTTCTTCTTCTATCACATCAGACAGGTGTTCCCCCTCATACAGGCCTTCAATGTACTCTTTCCACCAATCCGCTCTCTCGTCTGCGTTTAACAGTGGAATTACCGATGCACCCTTAATGTTACCACCCTTGCTTTTAATCTCATCATAGATTGTTTTGACTTTCCTGCATGCTGAGTCAGCCCTTCCGCAAACCACATCTTTTTCGATTTTTGTTCATTTTCGCTGCAACTGTCTCGCCTTATCTTCCCTGCACTTCCTATTTATTTCATTCTCCAGCAACTTCTATTTCTGTATTCCTAAACTCCTCTTTCTAATAGAGATAAAAGAACCTAATCACTGCTACTCGTCGATTGGTTTCTGTTATAAATGTGTACCACGTTAGCCACATCATAGTTCTTCATCTGGGAATCGGAGCAAGGCGTGGGTGCGGTGCAACATGACAACCTGGAGGCACGCCGTTTGCGTCACGCGACCTGCTGCTTAGACACCCCGCCGCTAACTTCCGCTCCCATAAGGCGCCCTTCCGCTTTCGCAACACAGAGGCTCCCATTCTGGCTTTTCTAACGCCGGAGAAGGCTGCGTGACGCACACCATCCGTGCCCAGTTTTACGACGCTTCCGCGGATTCCGGTCACCTTATGTTAAAGTAGGCGAGAGCGGAAAATGAACAATGGACACGGCTTTCCTGCGTCAGCAGACTGACCCGCAGTACATTATGACGTCAACACGACACCTAGAAACTCATGCTACTCATATACCACGAAAGAAGTTCCACAACATAAAATGGTGCAAGATGTTACAAATTCTCAGAATAAAATGAGCGTATGGCATTGTTGATGAGTGCAAGTCTTACTTCAGTCAACGCCACATTGGACTGTGATGAAGATGAAATGATGATGAGGACCACAAAACACCCAGTCCACGAGCGAAGAAAATGCCCAACCCGGCCGGGAATCGAACCCCGGTCCGCTGCATGGGAGGCAAGAACGTAACCACGCGGCTAATCAGGCGGACAAGGTCTGAGAAAAACAATTATAAGCCATAGGGGAAGAAGGATGACAAAAAAATGGTTCAAATGGCTCTGAGCACTATGGGACTTAACTTCTGAAGTCATCAGTCCCCTAGAACTTAGAACTACTTAAACCTAACTAACCTAAGAACGTCAGACACATCCGTGCCCGAGGCAGGTTTCTGACCTGCGACCGTAGCGGTCGTGCGGTTCCAGACTGTAGCGCCTAGAACTGCTCGACCACCCCGGCCGGCGAAGGATTACATACAATCTGTGCAAGGACCCGAGGAAACAATAAAAAAGGAAACTCAAGAACGAAGTTCTTGGATTAAACATGGTGCAAGACAGAGATGTAGTCTTTCTTCACTACTATTTAATCTATGTATCGAAAAAGCAACGACGGAAATAAAAAAAAAGGTTCAGGAGCGGGATTAAAACAGCGTAAAAGGATATCAGTGATGAGACTCGCAGATGATATTGTTTTCATGTGTCAGTGAGGAAGAATTACAGAACTTACAGAACCTGTTGAATGGAATGGTCTAATGTATAGGCTACGGTTTGGGAGTAAACCAAAGGCAGGCTAAAGCAGTGCGGAGTAAGCACAAATTAGATTTAAGGAATCTTAGCATCAAAATTGGATACCAGGAAGCAGACGATGTGCATAACACGACGAAAGAAGCAAGGAGGACGTAGAAAACAGACTAGCAGAGGGAGATTCCTGGCCAAAAGACTATTTGTACCACCACAGAACTTAATTAGAAAAAGAACGTTTGGAGAATTTACGTTTGAAGCAGAGCGTTGAATGTAAATGATTCATGGTCGAAAGGACATCCGGAAAACGAGAGAATCTGCAGCGCTCAGGATGTTGTGCTATTGTAGGATCGTGAAAATTAGGTGGAGTGATAAGAAAGGAGATTCTCAGCAAAATCGGCGAGAATACGAAAGTGTGGAAAACACTGACAAGAAAAAGGGACTGGATTGTAGGACATTAGTTGCTATCGGAAGCTGTTTAAAGTAAAAGCTATAGTGGAAGACTCGGATTGGGTTTGTTGAAATAATCTTCATCTAGCTGCACAAAAGAAAGTTTGCTCCTTTACCGATTTTGGGGCACATAGCATCCTTCTTCATAAGATTGTAATTATCGCATTATTGGCAAGCCTCAAAAATAAGCAATTGTATGCAGCATACTGATGTGGATCGCAATGCCCGTACAGATGTGGGGGACAATGATCCACATCAATTTGCTGCACACTTGTGCTTATTTTTGAGGCTCACTAATAATGCGATAGCTATAATCCTCTGAAGAAGGGCGTTAGTTGCCTGAAACTGGCAGAGAAAATAAAATTTCTTTTGCGTTACTGGACGCTGGTTATTCCAACAGACAGAAATGCAGTTGCTGAAGATGGATAAAATATTTGGAAAATATTCAACAAGTAACTAAATACGTTTTGTGTGAATCCAGTTCTGAGATGAACAGATTGGTACGGAAGATGATGCAGTGACGCACCACATCAAACCGTACAGAAGACTGATGAAGGGGAAGAGGTGGCATACGTCTACAACTTCTTTTCAAAAGTAATACAAACCGCTGTATTGTTTTGACCTAGACGTTTGTGAATGCAATCAGTTTTAACATGAAACGTTAAGATTTCCACAGACACTTTGCTCAACACTGAGCTGCGACTGACTTTCTAATGCGCATATTCATATCATACGTACACTGCTCGCCATTATAACTGCAACACACCCAGGCATGCACACAAGGAACGGCAGACTGGCATGAAGTGTGTAACCTCCCCCTCACTTATCGACCTTAATGACAGTGAAAAATTAAACCGCGTGTACCAAATGGAAATTTGGGAAAGCAATCGTCACCGAAGTTAATCTGTCGGTAAAGAGGGAGGAAAGGGTTACGTCTAAATGAAAGGAAAAATGCAAATGAAACTGGTGGAAATTAATTTTGAAAAGGGGTAAAGTTAATAAAGAAAGTAAATGTGCGGCCGTTACGTTAACAATTAACTAGCGGTAATTAGATATTTGAGATTTGGGGGAAATTACGGTCGCCAGTCCTAAGGACAATTACTATGGTAGCTGAAAAAAGAAAGGTTATTACACATATAATTAGCACTAGAAGCGTGGCAACTGAAGGTTGACACGTGTAGTGTGAAAACTGAAAGTTTGTCAGAAGTAATAAATTTCGCTACACTCTGACTTAATTTAGCAAAAGAATTAATAAAACCGGAAAATCGAAAGTTAATTTAGTGACTGAAGTTGATAGTGAGCTTTCTTTCTGAAGCACGTCGAAATTCAGTAAAATACGGTTAGTCTTGGCCTACCTCAACAATCATTTCAAAAGCAAATTTAATCTACTCAATTTAGAAATAAGAGATTTAACTTTGAACTTGAATTAAATGATTCTGAACAATTAACAATAGTAAAATTTAGTACGTACCAAGCTGAGCTGCAGTCACAGGTAAGCTAAAATACGGTAACAAAACTCGCACTCTTAATTTGTGCTTGTGTAATCTAAATATTGTAGCCAGCTATGAATACTTAAAGTGAACTTTGAAATTAAAGCAGTGAAATGGAATCATGTTGGCGTTTGATTTTCTACGACACTCGGGTTCATTTCGGAAAAGGAAAGGACCCTGCTTGGCAATGCAATTGGGACAATGAGCAACAAAGGTTCATGCTAAGTTGCTGTAATTTTGCGAGGCAAATGGAACAGTTTGAAAAGCTGAGGTCTGCCATACAGTTCTGAAACTTTACGTGCTTTTAGTCTTCCTTGTTGGTTGATTGAAGGTTTGAAGCCGTCGATCGAGGAGGTGGTGACAGCCACTCATTGTCGGCCGTCGCTGTTGTAGAAGCTGGATGTTGGCGCGCCTTCTTCTCAACACGGACACCAGACGAAACGGGCTCTTGATGTGCGCCAGCTAATGCTTCCCGTCCGCGACACCATGTCAGAAACTATCATCGCAAGTCGAGCGCAATTACATGCTGCCAAACCCCGAAAGCGCGGCAACTCGCGGGAGCTACACACAACACAACTGCTCCACTCGCTACTCCAGCCAGACTCTCCCATGCTCTGCCCGCGCTCCACGCGGCAGAGTTAACACTACCAAAGATCCTACACACTTTGATTCTTCACACGACCTATCGATGTAATCGTTCGATAGCAGATTTCCCTAGGCCAGACCCAGCGTAAAAATACAAATAATCTTTACACAACAAACCAATTATACATCGACATAAATGCATAAATATATATATATACACATAGTAAAACAATTACAATATGTAAAGACACAGAAATGTCATATATTCAGGTAACAAAAATAAGGAAAACAAATTGTGGTGTCACTGCCAGACACCACACTTACTAGGTGGTAGCTTAAATCGGCCGCGGTCCATTAGTACATGTCGGACCCGCGTGTCGCCACTGTGTGATCGCAGACCGAGCGCCACCACACGGCAGGTCTCGAGAGACGTACGAGGACTCGCCCCAGTTGTACGGCGACGTTGCTAGCGACTATACGGACGAAGCCTTTGCTCTCATTTGCCGAGAGA
This sequence comes from Schistocerca nitens, assembly GCF_023898315.1. Lineage (NCBI taxonomy): Eukaryota > Metazoa > Arthropoda > Insecta > Orthoptera > Acrididae > Schistocerca > Schistocerca nitens. The sequence continues at coordinate 57,105,990 of NC_064614.1, read as the reverse complement.
CAGTTAGAATAGCCTTCAGCTAAGTTAATGGCTACGACTTAACAAGGCGCCAATTGTATCAGTGCATGTATCTTACGAGTCTCATTGTAAAGTCAAGAGAGATGTATCACAAGGATTGATTAAAAGTTAAGTATATTCCAAAGATACGTATTTTCTTTATAGTATTCAATACGTATCCTGTTCCAGACTTGACGCCAGTCGGCCTGTGTGTACGCGTGCCTTTCGGCTTCCTCCTCAGTGTGGCGTGACTAGCTTGTTACGCCACAACACAAATTATAGTACAATAGATGGAAATAGGAGGATATGCATTTCCGGCGTTACAAGTGGCATAACACAACGGATGGTTAGCATTTTGGCACAAGCGCACGAAGCAGGTACGAGTAACTCCACTTCCAGTCTGTATGTAAGGAGAGATTACACAGTAAGTTTTTCATTCAGAAGTCGTATCTGACTGTTGGGCGATTGTGAGAATATACACTATTGGCCATTAAAATTGCTACGCTACGAAGGTGACGTGCTACAGACGCGAAATTTAACCGACAGGAAGATGCTGTGATACGCAAATGATTATCTTTTCACAGCATTCACACAAGGTTGGCGCCGGAGGCTGACATGAGGAAAGTTTCCAACCGATTTCTCATACACAAACAGCAGTTGACCGGCGTTGCCTGGTGAAACGTTATTGTGATGCCTCGTGTAAGGAGGAGAAATGCGTACCATCACGTTTCCGACTTTGATAAAGGTCGGATTGTAGCCTATCGTGATTGCGATTTATCGTATCGCGACATTGTTGCTCGCGCTGGTCGAGATCCAATGACTGTTAGCAGAATATGGAATCGGTGGGTTCAGGAGGGTACTGCGGAAGGCCGTGCTGGATCCCAACGGCCTCATATCACTACCAGTCGAGATGACAGGCATCTTATCTGCATGGCTGTAACGGATCGTGCAGCCACGTCTCGATCCCTGACTCAACAGATGGGGACGTTTGCAAGACAACAACCATCTGCACGAACAGTTCGACAACGTTTGCAGCAGCATGGACCATCAACTCGGAGACCATGGCTGCGGTTACCCTTGACGCTGCATCACAGACAGAAGCGCCTGCGAAGGTGTACTCGACTACGAACCTGGGCGCACGAACGGCCAAACGTAATTTTTTTTCGGATGAATCCAGGTTATGTTTACAGCATCATGATAGTCAAATGGTTCAAATGGCTCTGAGCACTATGGGACTCAACTACTGAGGTCATAAGTCCCCTAGAACTTAGAACTACTTAAACCTAACTAACCTAAGGACAACACACACATCCATGCCCGAGGCAGGATTCGAACCTGCGACCGTAGCGGTCGCGCGGTTCCAGACTGTAGCGCCAGAACCGCTCGGCCACCAGCGGCCGGCTCATGATAGTCGCATCCGTGTTTGGCGACATCGCGGTGATCGCACATTGGAAGCGTGTATTCGTCATCGTCATACTGGCGTATCACCCAGCGTGATGGTATGCGGTGCCATTGGTTACTCGTCTCGGTCACCTCTTGTTCGCACTGACGGCACTTTGAACAGTGAACGTTACATTTCAGATGTATTGCGACCCGTGGCTCTACCCTTCATTCGATCCCTGCGTAATCCTACATTTCAGCAGGATAACGCACGACCGCATGTTGCAGGTCCTGTAAGGGCCTTTCTGGATACAGAAAATGTTCGACTGCTGCCCTGGCTAGCACATTCTCCAGATCTCTCACCAACTGAAAACGTCTGGTCAATGGTGGCCGAACAACTGGCTCGTCACAATACGCCAGTCACTACTCTTGATGAACTGTGGTATCGTGTTGAAGCTGCATGGGCAGCTGTACCTGTACACGCAATCTAAGCTCTGTTTAACTCAATGCCTTGGCGTATCAAAGCCGTTATTATGGCCAGAGGTGGTTGTTCTGGGTACTTCTTTCTCAGGATCCATGCACCCAAATTGCGTGAAAATGTAATCACGTGTCAGTTCTAGTAGAATATATTTGTCCAATGAATTCCCCACTTATCATCTGCATTTCATCTTGGTGTAGCAATTTTAATTGCCAGTGGTGTAGTATTATGCCTCATGTAAGAAGGAGAAACATTCATACGTATTACATAAACGCTTTATGAGACGTGGCAGTCACGTTCTGCTTTTATAATAAAACTCTCGTCTTGGTCAAAAAATATTTATTGTATTTCTTCCTTCAGCGTTTCTACATTTCGCCGTTGTCAATGGAAGAGCTCATTATTTTGAAATTTCCTAGCAGATTAAAAGCGTGTGCCGGGCCGACACTCTAACTCGCGACATTTGGAAGGTAGGAGATAAGATACTGACGGAAGTAAGGCAGTGAGGACGGGTCGTGAGTCGTGGTTGGGTAGCTCAGCCCGTCATCATCGTGTCAAAATTTTTGTCAGTCAAAACTGTAATTACTTGTATTTCACAGTGCGGTTTCTTGTGTATTTCTTTCTGTTACTGTTATCTGTATTTAGTCATTAAGACATAACATCAACTTCTTACAGACGTAAACGACCACTTTGTTTCTCCATGACATAAATAAATTTATAAAGCATTTATCCTCGAAAGACAAACGTCCAGAGTTCGAGTACACAGTTTCAATCTGCCAGGAGGTTTAATATCAGCGCACATTCCGCTGCAGAGTGAAACTAGTTTGCTTAATAGGTGTAAGTTGGACGCGATGCTTTATATGAATAGTGGTCCGTTCTTTTGATAATGGCGAAATGCCGAAACTTGTAAGAAAAATAAATATTCTGCGGCTAAGACAAGGGTTTTATTACAAGGAAAAGCGCCTACCGGCATTTAGACAGCGGCAGGATTATAGCCTACGTATAGTTTCACGTCCCTCGGTATGTTGATCAGGACCCCAACGCTATCATTTGAATATGGAATCAGTGGGTTCAGGAGGGCTATACTGACACCATGGAGGATCTCAACGGCCCCACGCGAGTAGCACTCAGAAGATAAACATATTGTTTCCGCGGGCGTGCAGGGTCGACCAGCTACAAGAACGCCGTGTCAGGGAATGGGTTTGTTCGCATTAAGACTTGCATCCGTACGGACAAGGCGACGACGTGTGGAGCACCAGAGACTCTCAGCACGCCGACACTTGTTGCGGTTTCTCTTCGCGTAACGCCAGAGAGAGGCGCTCCAACACAGGTGCGTCCAACGACAGCACTGGAAACCACGCAGTCTTTTTAGACCAGTCCCCGTTTCGTGTACGGCACGGCGAAGTATGTACCCACATCTAAAGGTAGACGAGAACGAACGTGCCATGTTGTCGTATTCATCGTCATCTGACGTGATGGTACGAGGTGTTATTTGGTTCGCATAGACAGTAATTTCTGACGCAAGACCGTGCTGTCATGGCCTACCACGATGCAGAGGGGATACGACATTCACCAGATACCGAGCGGGGTATCACGGTGGTCAGTACACTGGACTCGCATTCTGAAGGACGGTCATCCTGATTTTGGTTTTCCTTGATCACTTAAGGCAAATGCCGGGATGGTTCCTTCGAAATGGCGCGGCCGCTTTCCTTCTCGTTCCTTCCCTAATCCGAGTTTGTGCTCCGTTCTTATGACCTCATTGTCGACCGTATCTCTGACCCACTGAAAACATCTGGTCATGGGTTGCTGAGAGACTCGGGCGCCACCACACGACACTCGCTACGTTCGATGATCTCTGACATCAAGTGGAAGTAGGATTTCTCATTCAAGCTCATTACGACTCAAAGGACAGCCGAGTTACAGCAGCTGTCGCCATCAGAGGTGGCACTAAACTTCATATCCCGTGTATCCGAAAACAACCTACAAGTATAATCATATACTCAAAGTCCTATGCTGAAAACGCACCGCCAGTAAAATGTTTTTATTTCATATCCTTGATGGTGTTGCATTTTTAATTAACAGTTCATACGGATTCAGTCAAATTCTACATTGCTGCCATATTTCTGCTTTATGCTGGTAAATGGAAATGAGCGTTTGGCATCATTGGCCGGGAGGCCCCTTACAGGGCAGGTCCGGCCGCCTTGGTGCAGGTCTTATTACATTCGATGCCACATTGGGTGACCTGCGAGCCGGGTGGGGATGAAATGATGATGAAGACAGCACACAACACCCAGTCCTTGAGAGGAGAAAATCCCCGACCCAGCCGGGAATCGAACCCGGGCCCGTAGGAAGGCAATCCGTCACGCTGACCACTCACCTATCGGAGCGGACTTTATGCTGGTATTACATCACCATCATATTAACTGATACCCAACCTTAATAAAAGCGTCCTCCAGATTTCCACGTAGATTGCATTTCTCTGCTATACTCATCAAATGTTCAAATGTGTGTGGAATCCTATGGGACTTAACTGCTAAGGTCATCAGTCCCTAAGCTTACACACTACTGAACCTAAAGTATCCTAAGGACAAACACACACACCCATGCCCGAGGGAGGACTCGAACCGCCGCCGGGACCAGCCTCACAGTCCACGACTGCAGCGCCTGAGACCGCTCGGCTAATCCCGCGCGGCGCTATACTCATCCATACAGCTCCTGCAGGTACTGTAACGCAGTAGTTACCTGACATGTCAGTGTAGAGACAACGATCTGTAGTTACAACGAATGTTCATATTTTGTAAAATCTTTACTAGCCAAGGTCGCATATCAGAAGACAGATAAGCAGTTTCGACCGATTCCGGCTGTCTTGAGATAGGAAAGGTCTTGAAATGAAGGGTTACAAGACAGGAACTGCGAACGAACTGCACCTTCTTTGGCCTTTTCCTTGTCCTCCGTCAATCCGATATGGTAAGGGTACTCTAGCAGAGAATAGACAAGCGTAGTGCAGGCAATAGACCTGTTTCATCTCCTACGTGTTCTGCCAATAAAGCGCAGTCTTTGATTGGCCTTCCTCAGACCATTATCTGTGTCATCGTTCCAATTTAAGTTGCTCATAGCTGTAATTCCCAGGTATTTAGTTGAACTGACGTCCGTTATTTATATGAGTCGAAGCCCCTGAAATGGAAGCAGTGTCTGGGAAGGGATTTAAACACTGTTGCAGCCTATTCCCAATATTATTCAGAATTTTGGAAAGGTAATTAAAGTGAAGACGGAAGATAAAATGCTTGTAGATTTGAAATGATGTTGTTTTTCTGTTTCAGACAGCAAATAAATTCAAAGACCAGTTGGACAGAATAGATGGTGTGTTCGAAAGAGGTTATATTATGAACACCAATAAAAGCAAAACGAGAGTAACGGAATGTAGTCGAACCAGGTGATCCTGACAAAGTTACATTACGTAAATAAGACAAGAAAAGTAGACGATTTTAGTTATTTTGGCAACAAACTGACGATGACAGAAGTAGGCAGTGTCTAAATTACAGACTGACAATAGCAAGTAAAGAGTTCATGACTACCAGACATTTGTTTTCATTTAATAGGATTTCTTTTTTTAAGGTATTTTATGGAGTGTAGCCTAGTACGGAAGCGAAACGTGGACGGTAAAGAGTTCAGAATAAAATCTTATTGGTTTTCAAGCCGCGTCAATTCGAATAAAATTCTCGAGGACAGATAAAAAGTTCACACAGAAAGAACAGAAGCTTTCGAAATGTGGCGTTACAGATGAATGCAGAACATTATGTAAGTGGATCCAGTATCTAAGGAAGGGTTTCTTAATCGTACTGCCGGCCGTGGTGGCGAGCGGTTCTAGGCGCTACAGTCTGGAACCGCGCGACCGCTACGGTCGCAGGTTCGAATCCTGCCTGGGGCATGGATGTGTGTGATGTCCTCAGGTTAGTTAGGTTTAAGTAGATCTAAGTTCTAGGGGACTATTGACCTCAGAAGGTAAGTCCCATAGTGCTCAGAGACATTTGAACCATTTTTTAATCGTACTGACAAGGGAACCTCCCCATCGCACCCCCCCTCAGATTTAGTTATAAGTTGGCACAGTGGATAGGCCTTGATAAACTGAACACAGATCAATTGAGAAAACAGGAAGAAGTTGTGTGGAACTGTGAAAAGCAGAATATACAAACTGAGTAGTCCATGGGACACATAGGCAACATCAAGGAGGACGTAAGGTCCGGAACGCCGTGGCACCGTGGTAGCGTGCGGAGTTGCAGAAGTAGAGGACCTTGGTTCAAGTCTTCCCCCGAGTAAAAATTTTACTTTCTTTATTTTTGCATAGTTATTATCTGTCCGTTCGTTAATTGACGTCTCTGTTCACTGTAATAAGTTTAGTGTCTGTGTTTTGCGACCGCATCGCAAAACCGTGCGATTAGTAGACGAAAGGACGTGCCTCTCCAATGGGAACCGAAAACATTTGATCGCAAGGTCATAGGTCAACCGATTCCTCCACAGGAAAACACATCTGATATATTCTATACGACACTGGTGACGGCATTTGCGTCACATGACAGGAATATGTTGTCGACCCACCTAACTTGTACACTTGGCGAATGGGTAAAATATTCTTCTACCTTGCCCGATTTAGGTTTTCTTGTGGATGTGATAATCACTCCCAAAAAAGTGATGAGTTTGTCACATAAACTGAAAATAAAAAATTAAACTTTTCACTCGATGGAAGATTTGAACCAAGGACCTTTCGTTCCCCATCTGCTCACGTTACCACGAGACCACGGCGCCCCTCCGTTCCCAGTGTCCTTGATGTTGCGTATCTTTCCATGAACTACTCAGTTTGTATATTTTACTTATTTTTTCACAGTTCCACACAACTTCTTCCTGTTTTCTCAATTGATCTGTGTTCAGTTTTTCAAGACCTATCCACTGTGCCAACTTATAACTAAATCTGAGGGGGGTGCGATGGGGAGGTTCCCTTGTGAGAAACAAATTGTGGCAGAATATGACAAAAGAAGGCATCCGTTGGTAGGATACATCCCGAGGTACCAAGAAACGATCAGTTCGGTAATGGAAAGAGTGCTGTGGGTACAAAGTGCAGATGAAGGCAAAGCTTGACTACGGTAAACAGGTTAAAATGAATGTTGCGTTGCAACAGTTGCGCAGAGGTGAAGAAGTTCGCATAGGATGGACTAGCGTGGAGCACTGCGTCAAACCAGTGTTCGTAGAGAAGACCACAACGTATTAATCCACTGCGGTACAGCCTGGCAGCAGCATTAACAACACTTGGACAAAAGGATTTCCCCGAGAACTGGGCTAAACGCCTCGTGCTAACAGCCTCGTCCCTGCGCGTGGGTAGACTGACCTCGGTTTCGGCGCATGCGCCTCGCTCGCTAATGAGCGGTGCGACTTGTTACGCGCCTGCGTGCCTGCCCCCACGTAAACAACGCCCACGCTCCACTTCCCATGAGCTCCTCGGCCTTGGTCTACGTAATCGTCTCAAGGGTGGCACTTACAGCACTACGTCTACATTCCGCAAACCACCTTAAGACGTGTGGCGGGTGCAAGAAACCTCTAGAAATGTCTCACTTTCGGTGAGCGCGTAGATAGTTGGTGATATAAGGGTCATACAGTGTAACTGGCCACTCGTTCCCACCCGAGTGTAAACATCCGTCCTTGAACTGACTTAGCACGCCGCCGCATAGGAATTCTTCCTACCTCTTACACGGTTATGCTCTCGGAGTTTTATGTCCTCTTGCAGAGCATTGGCAACACCGTCGGATTCTGAAAGTGAAATACGAGGGTCACTCCTAAAGAAATGGACACTATTTTTAAAAAAAAACATCTTTTATTGTACATGTTTGAAAGTTTTACAGTGTGTAGATACATCCTTTAGGAACAATATTTTCATTTCTCCACATAATTTCCATCCCTCTCAACTGCCTTACGCCATCTTGGAACCAACGCCTGTATACCCGCACGGTAAAATTCTGGACAAACCTGTTGGAGCCACTGTTTGGCAACATCATCTTCAAAACTTGTTCCGCGAAGAGAGTCTTTCAGATTCCCAAAGAGATGATAGTCACATGGAGCCAGGTCAGGACTGTAAGGCGGGTGTTTCAGTGTTGTCCATCAGAGTTTTGTGATCGCTTCCATGGTCTTTTGACTGACATGTGGCCATGCATTGTCGTGCAACAGCAAAATATCCTGCTTTTGCTGATGTGGTCGAACACGACTCAATCGTGCTTGAAGTTTCTTCACTGTCGTCACATATGCATCAGAATTTATGGTGGTTCCACTTGGCATGATGTCCACAAGCAAGAGTCCTTCGGAATCGAAAAACACCGTAGCCATAACTTTTCAGGCAGAAGGTGTAGTTTTTAATTTTTTTCTTCGGTGAATTTGCATGATGCCACTCCATTGATTGCCTCTTCTTCTCTGGTGAAAAATGATGAAGCCATGTTTCATCACCTGTCACAATTCTTCCAAGAAATTCATCTCCACTATTCTCGTACTGTTCCAAAAGTTCGCTGCATACTGTTTTTCTTGTTCCTTTGTGAGCCACTGTCAACATCCTGGGAACCAACCTGGCACAAACCTTTTTTAACGCCAACACTTCCAGTATTCTGCAAACACTTCCTTCCCCTATCCCAGCGTAGCGAGACAATTCGTTCACTTTGATGCGTCTGTCAGCAGTCACCAGTTCGTCAACTCTCTGTACATTGTCTGGAGTGTGTGCAGTACGAGGCCTTCCTCTGTGAGGACAATCCTCAATATTGCCGTGCCTGCTTTCATCACGTAACCTGGTTGCCCACCGACTAACTGTACTGCGATCGACAGCAGCATCTCCATACCCCTTTATCAACCTCTTGTGGATGTTTCCCACTGTCTCGTTTTCACAGCACAGGAATTCTATGGCAGCACGTTGCTTCTGACTGATGTCAAGTGAGCAGCTATCTTGAGGACATGCTGTGACGGCGCCATTCACGGGAACAGGTTGAACTAAGTTTGAAAACAAGCGGGAAGGATGTATCTACACACTGTAAAACTTTCACAGATGCAGAATAAAAACTGTATTTTTACAAAAATAGTGTGCATTTCTTTTGGAGTGACCTTCGTACTACTGTCTACGTTTTGCTTATTAAAAATGAGAAGAAATTTATTTTTTTGCAAATAATTTTTACACTTGATGCTATTATGGTTCGTTTATTAAAGAAACACTGTAACTGAAGAAGTTGCACACGCTGATTACAAGCTAACTATTAACGGTACAAGAGCATGGTCCACCGCATAACTAGATCGAAAGGCAACCTGCCGACGACTGCAGAGTCTCGCGCGCAGTGCCTAACTTGAGTGTACAATCGATATTGTTCGTTTAAGATCGTACATCTTCGGTTATGCTAAAGTTATTAATTTATTTGTTAATATCAACGTTTCCTGGCATTGTGAAATTACTGAAGGGTAGTATTTATGACCCATAGACTCCTCCTAATGTCTGAGTGGCAGTAAAAGTTACTTGATTCGCGCCAGAATAAAGGTACTTTCCCTACGTATCTGACGTCATGAGCGGTTCCTGCCTCAGCACCTCATGCCTATGGCTCTTTAAGCATCAGATGGCCAGCCGCCTCTGCTAGCCAGTGTGGGTGCCTACCGCTCGCTCCTTACTTCGTACGTACTACAGCGCTGATACATTCACTTCACGTATGTGAAATAGCAAACCTGCAAATAAAGTAAAATGCGCTCTTATCTGTAAATAAGAGGTACCTTACATAGGGTGTCGTTCGTGTCATTCCCCCTTTTCCCTGTTCCATTCGCAAATGGTATAGCATAGTACTCCGTCTTCACGCCACAAGTAGCCCATCGGGACCATCCGACCGCCGTGTCATCCTCAGGTGAGGATGCGGATAGGAGGGCGTGTGGTCAGCACACCACACTCCCGGTCGTTATGATGGTTTTCTTTGACCGGAGCCGCTACTATTCGGTCGAGTAACTCCTGAGTTGGCATCACGAGTCTGAGTGCACCCCGAAAAATGCCAACAGCGCATGACGGCCCGGATGGTCACCCATCCAAGTGCCGGCCACGCCCGAGAGAGCTTAACTTCGGTGATCTGACGGGAACCGGAGCAACGCCGTTGCCAGTCGCAAATGGTGCGCGGGAGAAACAGCTGTTAGTCAGCCTGGGTAGGAGCTCGATTCTCTCTCTCTCTAACCTTCATGGACTTATTCCTCAAAATACGTAGGAGGGTGCTGTGCATTGGTTGATTCTTCTAGAAATGTGCACTCAGTCATCCCTAGTGCCTCTCTTGTAACGTCTGCCACTGGAGCTCAATGAGCAGTTCTATAACACTGTCGTGCTTAATAAAGGTGTTGCTCATGTTTTGACTTGCTCCTTTTCTGCCATCAATCCTACTTGATAGGGATCCCAGACTGATGAGTGGTACTCCACTACTGGTAGAACGAGAGTTTTGTAAGCTACTTCCTTCATTGGTAGACTACACTTGCTGAAGATTCTTCCATTGAATCTCAGTCTGGCATCCGGCTTTCCTGCAATTGAATTACAATATGCAGATAGGATATATCTAACAAATGAAACTTTTCAGTAAACAAAAAAAAAAAAACTTCATACATAGTTTGAAACACAAAAGTATTGCAGATGAAACATTCCTGGAGCTTTGCAATCTTCTTTTGTCACAATACTGAAAGTGAAAGTACTCTGACTACTCAGATTGTAATTGTTCCTTATATATTTAATGTACATATCTCCTTTTTACAAAGTATGACTTTTACGATCATGGAAATTTTAAAAATTTTAATGAAACAAATAATAAACTGCCAGCAAAACTTTTATAACATTATATCACTTGATAGAATTAGAAAGTGAGAAAAACTAATAAGAATCTTCGAAAGACGGTGTTAAGACTACGGTAAATACAGGCAATTTTTCTTGTCATTCGTTGTCCTATTCTTCTGTGTATGTTGTGGACCATTTAAAACGTCTCGTAAAACTCACTTTATCTTACAGGATAATGTTCGGCAAATTGTTGCAGAACTTTCACTGTTTTTTTATTATTGAAACTCTACCAGTAATGTATGCTTTTTCATGAGGTAGACTCAGAGGTCATTAACAAGAAAATGTGTGCCTGGCTATTCCATCAACATACTTGAAAGGAACAGTCTTCCCTTTCATATTTGGTTTCTCTTCAATACTCTTCAGCTTTGACAGTTGAAACGAAATTTTATTTTCCTTGGGATTAGCTCTTCCTGCTGTCTCATCTGAGACACACACTTTTTACAGTGACAAGGCCACCATTTTGTAGAAAGCTAGAATATCATCTGAATTCGCCCGCATCTCGTGGTCGTGCGGTAGCGTTCTCGCTTCCCACGCCCGGGTTCCCGGGTTCGATTCCCGGCGGGGTCAGGGATTTTCTCTGCCTCGTGATGGCTGGGTGTTGTGTGCTGTCCTTAGGTTAGTTAGGTTAAGTAGTTCTAAGTTCTAGGGGACTTATGACCATAGATGTTAAGTCCCATAGTGCTCAGAGCCATTTGAACCATTTCATCTGAATTCATCAGTTTGATGGAGAAAATCTTTCCTTGTGGTTCTCCACAACAAACTCTTCTCAGTACTGTGACATTAAGAGCTGCGCCGAAAGCGCATATTTACTCGGCAGAAATGGAACAACTGTGCTAGACATGTCCATCCCGCATCTTTTATCATAATCAACAGCCAGCAATATCATGTACCAGTTCGTTTGTGTGAGACATTTCTGCACGATGCGTAGATTCACACTACAGCTATCGACTAATGCGAAGAAACGAAAATTTCAAGTTTTGTTAGATATGCACTTTCTGTATCTTGTCGTTCAAGTACTTTTTGTGGTCCTTCTACTTTAAGTCGATCCGTACGCAAACTCCCAAATTTCAGTGTACGTAATTGTTTCCTGTGATTATTTCGCAATCGTATAATCAAACAATAACGGTTCTTTCCACCTACTTTGTTTACGTTGAGGGTCAACTGAAAGTCCCTACACCAAGCGTCGATACACTGCTTGTCTTCACGTACTTCGGTCCCCTTCTCTAGAGTTGCGATTTCCCTATAAACAATAGCACCAGGCTGGAAAAAATCATCGAGTTTCTGATCTTATCCGCTACGTAATTGGTGTATACTCTAAACTGTATGGCCCTTTAACAGTCCCTTAGGGTCTACCCGAAGCTATTTTTGCACCTGAAGATTTCTCTACTTTAAGAACAAACTGTTAGTAGGAATTCCTTATTTCACCTAGCAGGTCCGATAGTCCGTACTCTTGTATTTTGTTCATTAGGCGCCAGTGAATGAAAGTATAGATTTTAGCAACTGGGTACTGATATTCTATGCCCTTGCATAAAATTAATGTTTGTCGTTACTAACACAAAGCAAAAGTTATACTTGAAAAAGGCTAGCCGTCGTTATACATCATTAAAAAAAAATGCGTTAAGGCAAGGGAGAGTGTTTCACTCTCACTTCAGACAAAAATTTAGAAACCCGACAGGAAGAAATTAATAGAAATTTGTTTGTCTATTATGAGAGCTGTGACCTATGTTTGCAGGAATAGCTATCGTCACATCTTAGCGAGAGATCTTTCCAGGAATCCTAGTAAATTCTGGGCCTATGTACGATCGCTAGGTGGGTCGATTGCTTTTCTATTCAGTAAACGCCGTCCGCTGTGACCGAGCGGTTCTAGGCGCTTCAAGCCGGAACCGCGCTGCTGCTACGGTCGCAGGTTCGAATCCTGCCCCGGGCATGGATGTGTGTGATGTCCTTAAGTTAGTTAGGTTTAAGTAGTTCTAAGTCTAGGAGACTGATGACCTCAGATGTTAAGTCCCATCGTGCTTAGAGCAATTTGAACCATTTTATTCAGTAAATCGAACAGTCTGATACGGAACAGAACACACCAAAAAGGCAAGCCAACGTTCTGAATGTCGCCCTTTAAAAGCGCTCACCCAGTGCTGCAGGGTCCCTAATATATTCAGAGCTCGACTATGACGAATTTCCTACAGAGCGAAAAGCTTCTGCCCATTAATCACCACAGGTTTTGAAAGCATTCCCCTTGAGGAACACAGCTATATCTTTTCATGCAGAATATTCTGCGAGACACGGAAACAGGCAGTCAGTTTGATCAAAAATGGCTCGCACGTAAGGAAAATAGATATTCAAATGTATTACTGGCTCTAACGTTTTTGTGCGATAGAACCAAGTACGCCCTTCTGGTCGGTGACTGTTTTTAAGCTACAAAATGTGATAAGGCCAGTATTGTTCTCTATGCATACAAATGATCTGTCAGTTAGGTTAGAAAGCAATCTGGCTGCTGCTGACGTCGTTGGGTATGTAAAAGTGTTGTCACCGAGTGCCTGAAAGGATGATATTAGTACGGTACTTCCGTTCCCTTTCTTTGAATAAAAACGCTATTCACAAGTTCGGTACTTGTTGAGAGTTCAGCGTATAGCACGAAATTCTGGACAGCTGCGGTTACGCGGAGAATGAAAACAGCGAAATACGGCAAGTATGTCAAATAGAACCAAGTCTGTCGTATTGTTGTGAGAAATCGAGGCAAACATCGAAAATAAACAAAACTCGCAGCGCAGGTCGCCAACAAGAGGGTAGCCACAGATCGGTGGCAGAGATGGGCAAACTCGTTCATCTTTTGGAACTAGTTTACTGATAATCGCTCTTTTTTGGGAACCGTTCATTTTTACACGTTCACCGTTCATTTGTGCTTGGTATATAGTTCTTATGAAAAACTGAAAATCAGTAGCATAGGTGACTGAATATGGAAGGCGCCAACCGGGAGTACTTGCCTCCCCCCTGGAGTACAGAGTTTTTATTCATAACAGAATTCTCACACTCTTGTAACTTTCGTGATTCTGCAAAACCTCTCATTTAGCCAACTGTAGCGTTATGTGGCTGATCGCAGTGAAATAATATGAGGCGGCGCACGAAAAACCGGCCCCGAGTACAGACTGCTCGCCAATTATGCACGATTTGCTGACCGCTACGAGCACAATAGATAAACATGTAATAATTAGGCAGTGAAGAAATAACAAATAAGCTAATGTAAACAACTTCGAAACAATATATGACGATTGGCGGGCAACAGTGAGCAGTCTAGTACTCAGGGCCGATTTTTCATGCGCCACCCTGTGCCACTGAAATAATATTGTAGAAGTTATCATATTCTCTTTACAAAATGTGACATCAGACACTCGATTGTGGAGCGCGGGCTTCATTCGATTGTAAGTCGGTCTGCCTTCCTTAACAATGAACATGCTCTTTTACCTTGGATCAAAAAAAGACCAAAAATGGCCACTCGTGTCTTTGCATATGTAATAACAAAAAAATCTTGCCTTTTTACAAGTATTTCCTCTGCTGTTTATCGAAATAGTGAAGTAACCTCATATGCCGTTTTCTTACCTGAAAAGATGTATGTATTACATACCACATAAGTTTTATGTAATTTACGTAATTATAAAATACATTTTAATTACCGGTCATGGACGCTGAATAGAATACGAAAAGAACCAGAAGTTCAGAGTTCAAAAAAGGTTCGAAACAGATCTGGAACGGGCGTGAGAAGCGAACGAAACGAGGAGGAGGAGGAGGACATTAGTGTTTAACGTCCCGTCGACAACGACGTCAATAGAGACGGAGCGCTAGCTCGGGTTAGAGAAGGATGGGGAAGGAAATCGGCCGTGCCCTTTGAAAGGAACCATCCCGGCATTTGCCTGAAAGGATTTAGGGAAATCACGGAAAACCTAAATCAGGATGGCCGGAGACGGGATTGAACCGTCGTCCTCCCGAATGCGAGTCCAGTGTGCTAACCACTGCGCCACCTCGCTCGGTGAACGAAACGAACAACAACTCGATACTGAACGAACTGCGACCGAGACCGAGACAGACGGGTACGGGACCGAGCCAACGTGCCGTTGCGGGAACGAGACCGACCTGTTCCCGCTCCCGGGAACTATAAGTACACTCCTGGAAATGGAAAAAAGAACACATTGACACCGGTGTGTCAGACCCACCATACTTGCTCCGGACACTGCGAGAGGGCTGTACAAGCAATGATCACAAGCACGGCACAGCGGACACACCAGGAACCGCGGTGTTGGCCGTCGAATGGCGCTAGCTGCGCAGCATTTGTGCACCGCCGCCGTCAGTGTCAGCCAGTTTGCCGTGGCATACGGAGCTCCATCGCAGTCTTTAACACTGGTAGCATGCCGCGACAGCGTGGACGTGAACCGTATGTGCAGTTGACGGACTTTGAGCGAGGGCGTATAGTGGGCATGCGGGAGGCCGGGTGGACGTACCGCCGAATTGCTCAACACGTGGGGCGTGAGGTCTCCACAGTACATCGATGTTGTCGCCAGTGGTCGGCAGAAGGTGCACGTGCCCGTCGACCTGGGACCGGACCGCAGCGACGCACGGATGCACGCCAAGGCCGTAGGATCCTACGCAGTGCCGTAGGGGACCGCACCGCCACTTCCCAGCAAATTAGGGACACTGTTGCTCCTGGGGTATCGGCGAGGACCATTCGCAACCGTCTCCATGAAGCTGGGCTACGGTCCCGCACACCGTTAGGCCGTCTTCCGCTCACGCCCCAACATCGTGCAGCCCGTCTCCAGTGGTGTCGCGACAGGCGTGAGTGGAGGGACGAATGGAGACGTGTCGTCTTCAGCGATGAGAGTCGCTTCTGCCTTGGTGCCAATGATGGTCGTATGCGTGTTTGGCGCCGTGCAGGGGAGCGCCACAATCAGGACTGCATACGACCGAGGCACACAGGGCCAACACCCGGCATCATGGTGGGGGGAGCGATCTCCTACACTGGCCGTACACCACTGGTGATCGTCGAGGGGACACTGAATAGTGCACGGTACATCCAAACCGTCATCGAACCCATCGTTCTACCATTCCTAGACCGGCAAGGGAACTTGCTGTTCCAACAGGACAATGCACGTCCGCATGTATCCCGTGCCACCCAACGTGCTCTAGAAGGTGTAAGTCAACTACCCTGGCCAGCAAGATCTCCGGATCTGTCCCCCATTGAGCATGTTTGGGACTGGATGAAACGTCGTCTCACGCGGTCTGCACGTCCAGCACGAACGCTGGTCCAACTGAGGCGCCAGGTGGAAATGGCATGGCAAGCCGTTCCACAGGACTACATCCAGCATCTCTACGATCGTCTCCATGGGAGAATAGCAGCCTGCATTGCTGCGAAAGGTGGATATACACTGTACTAGTGCCGACATTGTGCATGCTCTGTTGCCTGTGTCTATGTGCCTGTGGTTCTGTAAGTGTGCTCATGTGATGTATCTGACCCCAGGAATGTGTCAATAAAGTTTCCCCTTCCTGGGACAATGAATTCACGGTGTTCTTATTTCAATTTCCAGGAGTGTAGAAACCCGCGACGGAACTAAACTATGAAAGACCTTTCCTTAGAATTCGTGCCTCGCTCGTTCCGTTCATCATGATGAACCGTTCCTTTGAACCAATTAGTTCGAGAACGACCCATCTCTAGTTAGCACACTGGACTTGCATTCAGGAGGACGACTGTTCAAACCCCCGTCCGGCCATCCTGATTTATGTTTCACTTTATTTCTGTAAATTGCCACAGACAAATGTCAGGATGCTTCCTTTGAAAGGGCACTGACGATTTCGTTCTCCATCCTTGAATCTATCCAACCTTGTCCTCCGTTTCCAATGACCTCGATGTCGACGGGGCGTTAAATCCTAATATTCCTTACGTCTTTCAAGAGGGTAGTCAGCACGTATGTTGTAAGCATGTAGACTGAATAGGACACTGGCTTGTTGTCGCTGCTGGACAACACTGTCCCGCTGCGGAGGCCGCAGGATCACGCCACGTCACGTGACGTGGCGATCGAGGTTGTGTCTCTGATCCGTTGCTTTATGCTTGATGCCTGCTGCGCTGTGTGACAAGGAGTCCACTCGGCAACCGGGCGTTTGTAATTTTTCTATCTTCACGTTAGACGAAGTTCAGAACTCAAATATCAATCACCTAGAGTAGTTGGATGCAAATCTCAAAAATCCTCGAGAAAATCGGCTCTGAAGGTTTGCCGATGAACTTTAAGCCACTAATGTTAAAGCAGTTTTCAAGACAGGCCAGGTGGGTTACTCGGTAACGTTCGAGAATGGTATTAATCAATGGGTCGGTGATTTGACTCTCGCTTTTTCTTTCATTCAGTTCGAACACATACAAAATTTAAATATAATATTCATCAAATATATTCTGATTAACATATATGTAACCATCGTTTTTAAGAAAATTGCACATCATCTTGCTTGTAATGACATACTGCACGCAATGCAAATATAAATTCTTAATAATCGATATTTTATAAAACATTGTTAATAAAAATTGCTAAAATAACTAAACTGCAAATTTAGTAAAAATCTTTTATAAAATGTCGATAGTTCAGAATTTATATTTGCAGTGAAACTAGGAATTTTGGGTGCATTATGTACTTAGAAACAAGATGATGTGTAGTTTAAATGCAATACGATGATTAGATATGTGTAGGTATTCGAAATGAGCGAAAAAAATGAAATGAATAAAAACGTAGTGAGATTCAAACCAGCGGTCCAGTGGTTAACCAATCACCATTCTCCAACGCTACCGAGTTACGCTCGCGGCCTATCTTGAAAACCGCCTTAATTATAGAGATTTAAATTTCCTTGGAAAGCTTGAAAGACAATTTTCTCGAGAAGTTTTGAGAGTTCCACCGAACTGCTTTTGGAATTGATACTTGCGTTCTGAGAGCTAGAATTCAGCTAAGAAATCGACTTAACCATAGCCTCAGAGATGTTATTGAAATTGCTGTGCTTGTAATTGGTCGACGGTACAATATTGCAGCCAGTGACCCTGTAAAAGAGAAGACTGAGTATTTTTTCCAGTGTCCACAACCAGCAACATACTATGTGTGAAGAGAGATAGCTCACTTTGCCGGCCACTGTGGCCGAGCGGTTCTAGGCGCTTCAGTCCGAAACCGAGCTGCTGCTACTGTCGCAGGTTCGAATCCTGCCTCGGACATGGATGTGTGTGATGTCCTTAGGTTAGTTAGGTTTAAGTAGTTCTAAGTCTAGGGGACTGATGTTAAAGTCCCATAGTGCTTAGAGCCATTTGAACCATTTGAGAGAGCTCAATTTCTCGTGATTTGTGTATCTGAAAATGGTTGCTAATTCCTTAAAAGCAAACTTTTAGCTTTACGACGAATTCCATTACGTACAGTGACTTACCGAGAATGCCGGAGAAATGCGGACACGGAAGTACGTGGACAGCAGCGGTTTCCGGAGATTTGCGGACACCGTCATTGTCAGTTAAAGGTCATGTGCGACAATGGCGCACAATTTAAAACAGGTCATTGTTTCCACCGCACTGTCTGTGAACAAATATGGATAGAAGTCATAAATACATACATTAGCCGGCTGGTGTGGCCGTGTGGTTCTAGGCGCTTCAGTCTGGAACCGCGTGACCGCTACGGTCGCAGGTTCGAATCCTGCCTCGGGCATGGATGTGTGTGATGTCCTTACGTTAGTTAGGTTTAAGTAGTTCAAAGTTCTAGAGGACTGATGACCACAGATGTTAAGTCCCATAGTGCTCAGAGCCATTTGAACCATTTGAACCACACATACAGATTCAGATGTTGATCAGCACGTAACTAGGTATTGCTACAATTGGATATCCAGATTCCTTAATCATTTGTGATAATTTCGAGGGACTCATGTGCATTTTACAGACTACCGCCTATTGTTTAAAAAATATATGCTGTTCGAAGTGGAAACAGCTTTTCGCAACTGCATTGTAGAATAGTGATGTGCTTTAATCCGACAAGCTAAAACTGTGTTTTAATATTTAAAATAAAAGCAAGTATCAGATAATCTTTACCACCTCCCGAAGTATTAAATATACTTACTGTTGCATAGCTTTATGCTACCTAAGTATTGTTGAAATACTATTCACAAAATTGAATCAGAGACACTAGTTTTATTTATTTACTTATTTTTAATGTATTGTATACCTATGGATGCACATACTGCTGCCTCACACATCTTCAGAGTCTGCTTGTTTATACACTGTACTATTATTTGAACAATCTGCCCTCTTCATGTTAGACACCACGGTGCCATGTCGGCACTTATTGACAGGCGTATAAAAAAAAAGACCTCTCTTCGGTCTGGATAGCTCCGGAGGTTCTCTGGTGCAACGGTCGGCCGCGGGAGAGGTGCCTGTCAATTGGAGTGCGGGAAAGCCGGAAGGGTGCCGAGCACGGTTTGGCTGGTGGCTCGAGAGAACTGGCCGGGAACAAGTGGTGTACTTGGTTCACTGATCAAACAGTGTTATTGCAGAAGTATCTACGCTTGATCGGTAAACTTGAAACATGCCTTTTGTGGCGATGTAAGCACGTACGAAACCGACGCTTGCATTAAGATGTGACTGTAAGATCCTCTGCTGAGAGTTTACTCAAGAAGCTTCTAAGAACTGTTCACTCCTGTTGTCACGGTGTGTCTCTTGTGGAATACCTTGTACTATTTGCGGTTTGGAGACAATGTGCTGAATTTAATAGTGGTTGGTCCGTTAAAAGGAACACTAAAAGCGTCGTTATAAGGAGCCACAGTAATAGACTGGTGTTTCTCTAATAGTGTTTGTAGCTGTGTGACGCTAGTTACCTCATTACGGGTGCTTGTATAACACTGCAGCAGCATTTACGTAGCTTATTCAATCAAATACCAAGTTTGGCTTAGCACGTACGATGCCCGAACAGAACAAATCAGCCCTGTCATGGAAAAGCCACGTATAACACTCCTGTCCGCTACTGCTATACCATAACCCTAAAGTTGGAAGCAGGTCGTGAAATAGAACTATCTTGTTAAAGCAATTATGGTATAAAGCAACAGAGCAGTGTTACCCTCTGAGAGGAGTTTTATTATGTTGACCGTGTTGTACCTAACGGAAGTGACTTATCGGAAATGAAAGTCAGAATTACGTAAATATTTGAACAGTAACAAACAAAATTTTGCCTATCTGCACTGTTTAACTGATAAAGGAAACGGTCGCCAGCCTAACTAGGCAAGAGAATGATTAACATTCTCATTCAAGAAAATAGTTATTAGTAACTTTAATGGATAAACACAACCTATACTTGGCCACACGCGAGTGCAATGAACTGACACATACATATGTTTACGTTAAGATTGAAGCTAACAACTGGAGCAGCACAAAATATTTGCAAAAATATAGCAGATACCGAAACACATTATTACCTTCAGGGCTTGTTCAAACCGGACGGTCTTTATAACATTAATATTAAAATTCACTGCAGGATCATAAATTGGACATAAGTTAAGTCTCTCTCAGTTAAATACTTTACTATTTAAAAATGAAAGTTAATTGGAATCCACTAACAGGTTGCTTCTCACTATCATTTGAATAAAGAAATTATGGTTTTAATAATTAGTGGTCTTTCCGTTACTTGTTACCGAACATTAACACACTAGACAAACTGTGGATCCTGTTATACTGTTAATATGCACTTATAATACACAAGAGAGACAAACAGTAAACATGAGTATATAACGTTTCACAACTGCAGTTTTCCAGTTTTACTACAGTGAGACACAGAATTAACATATATGTAAGATACTGACTCACCTTCTGCGATTTACAACAGGCAGTAATGTGATCATTCACCAAGCAAAACTTTATAAGCCTCAATCTTAAGAACTTTTAATTTTGAAGTAGGCATCAGCACATTAATAAGCACTTTTACTAGGAAAATTATTTTCAGCAAGCTACATTAACTTTAACTTTCTTTTTACTATGTTCAAGAGGCATCGATTAGCAAAACACTGGGATTTATTGTTATTTCAGTAGGGACACTCGGTAATCACTTTAGTTCAAACGGAGAGGAACCTGAGAGGTGTTATGATGAGGAGAAAAATCAAGGTAGGTACATAAATTCAGATATAAATTACCTTATATTTGAGCACATTAGCACATCCATTAAGCTGATCCTTCACTGTACATCATTATAGTATTACGTTACAGTGATTGCGCAACGTGGTGGCAACTGCATGTTGGTAGGTGGATTCGCAGACAGAATTGCTGGACTCTGGCCCTTCTTGGTGGCGATGATGAATACCAAATCCAGAATCGTTCCAGCTATTTATCTATCCATCCGAGGCATTGGAAAGTAGCAGAAAAAGCCTCTCTCGGAACCAGCACAATATGCATCTTTTACATGGCAGTGCACAGTTTGGTAGCTCGTCCCCGACTGATAGCTCGTCCCCGACTCGTAGCTCGTCCCCGACTGACTATCAGTTCCACCTTTTCTACATAGGCCAGCCACACTTTGCGAACGCTACACAGTTCCGTTCCCGAGGGGAACCACAACAACTTTTACATACAGAATAACTAAGAATCCTAAGTGAGGATCAGCAGTTTACATAACAGCAACCAAATGCATTAAATAAAACAAAACATTTACACATATTGACATCTCTACAAAAAGTTATTCACACAAAATTACAATTATATACAGTAAGTTTTGTTCCCTCCAAATGGAACAAAGAATTTAAATGACAGATACACTACATTGCATAGAACCAAACCATGACATCAAAGTTTGTATAAAGAAAGCAGTATACAATTTTGTGTTATCTATTCAATCAAACACATTTACAGAAGCTCAAAGATGTAATTTTAAATAAAACAAAAGCAAAAGAAATCAGTAGAGTATTAGAGCTACGGTGTTACACTTGCATATTATTTGTTAAACTGATGAAATGTTATTGTTTCCATTGTGTAACATATATCCATCGGAGGTTAATAATGAGGTCACGATCTGTGCGTATGAACTCCACGTAATGTAGCTTCTGTAAAAAGAAAACACACTATACAAACAGTTTCATACTGTTGAATTACTGGACAGGACAATGGCAGTGGCTGAGGCGTGCTGCGACAGAAGGAAAGCATCATTTTGGTATTCATTATATATTTCTGTACTTCTGTGAAGAGTGTTCGTCTATGGGATTACAACCGGGATCGAAAGACCAATGGGTTCCATGATTATGGTTTGTTCGATAAAGAGGATAAATCAAGATGACTGTATTATGGTTTTATAAAAATAATGTTTTTGATTTTGTATTTGTTGTTTTTAAAGATTCTTGTTTAACATACTGTTATTCTTTTATTATCAGAAACTATATTATTTAAGTTAAAGGTTGCAAACTGTTTCTTGATAAGATTTTCCTGCGCCAACTCACTTTTCAGTAGCTTCATCCTGTTAGTCGTTCTTATATTAATTTGCAATCATAACATCTTACTAAGAATGCTATTTGTATTTGTGGTCGCTATTGAGAAATTTGATTAATAAATTTGACCCTATATTATATATTCAATCAATCGATTAAGCGAGTAATTTTTTTGGGCCCAAAGTCCCTGCCCCCATAACACCAGTATGACAATTTTTCTAGTAATTTCGTTGTGGTAACGATTCTCTTCACTTATATAACATGGTAGATAAGAGTGTAGTTTCAGAAAACTGCCCATAAAGAAAAAGTATAATTATAATTCAAGTTAAACCGAAAGCATCATAGTCTGCACAACCATATTGACAATTATTATGGACATAGAAAAATAAAAAAAGTAAATCTTTAAATAATGGTTAAAGGACAGAGCACTTAAAGGATATATTTAAGATATATAAGAAACAAACAGTTTTTCTAAAAAACAGTTTGTAGTTCTTTATTCTTGTATCAGAGACGAAAAATTCACATACCTTTT
The DNA here is from genome assembly GCF_023898315.1 of Schistocerca nitens. NCBI lineage: Eukaryota > Metazoa > Arthropoda > Insecta > Orthoptera > Acrididae > Schistocerca > Schistocerca nitens. The sequence continues at coordinate 57,083,292 of NC_064614.1, read as the reverse complement.
ACATAGACTTCATCATTTTTATGCCAGAACTACAGTACACTTTATTTATAAAGATAACGTAAAATAACGCTGATAAGTCTTCTTAAATATAATTAATAATTTAAACCAAATAATCTATGAGGACTCAGTAGCTGTCATAGCATTTTAATATATTACTTATGAAGACATCTTAGTCCAGTTTCTGGTTGTGGGCAGTGGCTTTCAAGGACGACTTAATGTTACAATGCTCTGTTTATTATTGACGCAATTTTTATGACACCATCACAATCCAAAAATCAAGAAAAGAGGTTTAAGAATTAATTGGGTGAGGTATATGAGTTCTCCTACCTGTCGTCTTCCTATTTTCTGGTTACGAGAAAATGCCGTTCCCTCGCCCGACGATTGTGAACGCACGCTGTTGCCTAAGTGTCATTTCTATAGTGTCATTTCGTCCTAGCCATCCTAAAGGAACAGTTATACTGAACAGCCCTCTGTCAGTACATGCGGCAAAAGAGCGCTGCTGACACAGCTCGCACGTATTCAGCGATGGAATTCTTGCAGCTGCGCTACTGTATTCAGTAGTAAGTTTATTGTTGCCAAATAACCATACTAGTTCAAAGTACAGTGGTAATAATACACGAAATTACAAATTCCACATATTGTGATTTCCATAGTCACTTATTGACCGTGTACTTTTGGTACAGAGTTCTATGTGGTAACGTGACACAATTTAAACACACACACATTGCGTCTGGTCCATTAGATGACGTGTTGTTGCAAATAAGGTGGTGCACACCATGGTCTACCAATCTGGTGATCGCGTGTCTCGTTTCGGAGTTTTCCTTTGTCCATGTTCGGTCAATAATGGTGCCTGTGCTGTAAAATTTTGGAGGTACGCCTTCGCTTTTTTCCTTCAATGTTTGAGTATACTTTCCGAAGCGCTGGTATTGGGTAGCATCAGGTTTGTCCGTAGACCTTCAGTGAGGAAGGTTTCCCTCATCAATAGGAATTCAAAGCTGGCTCATGTAGTTTTCGACATTCTTATTGCTTTCTTTCGACAGATAGCCTTTACCCTTCGTAGTGTCGTTAGGTTTTTCACTGTAAGATGTGGCCCGATAATTTCTGTGACGTACGTCAGTATTGGGAAGATTTTGGCCCTGAATAGTGCCATTGCTGTCTCTAAGCTGAGGGCTCTAATGTGTTCTATTTCACGGATTGCCATTATTGCTTGCATTGCTTTCTCTGTTACACGTTTCGTGAAACACTTTGCAGTTGTTTGTATTGTGGCCCCTAGGTACTTGAAGTCTGGTACGATTTTCAGTTATCTCTCTCGCATGAAGATCTCGGCTGATACATGTACTCTTCCTGCATTTGAGAGTACCATCATTTTCGCAACATTTACGTGTATTTCCAAGCCGTGATCGACAAACCAGTCTTCCACATCGTTTATTGCTTCTTGTAACTTTGCATATGAGATTACATCCTTCGTTTGGGGTATTCTTACAGTTTCTTCCACTGCAAGGAAAAATAACAGAGGACTCAGTGGGTCTCCCTGAAGTACTCCGTTTGATTGGAGTATCGGCTCCGATAGGGAGAGGTTGTCCGAGATCTTTCTTTCGTTCCATCGCAGTTTTGTGCTTATCATTCATGTCCGTATGTTGTTTTCACTTAGGTTTTCCTCGAGGTTTTGCTCACTAATTTTCTGTTTACAAAGTCAAAGGCTTTGTAAATACTATGTAAATACTATATAAAACTTTCCCCTATTTTCAAGGGCTTCCCATAACTCTTTAGCAGGAGTTCTATTGCTTTCAGAGTGATCTTCCTTTCCTGAATCCCACTTGGCTTTCGGGGCGGTGTTCGTCGATGTTTTGGTTTATTCTTTCTGTTATTATTTTTGTGAACACTTCGGAAGGTAAGTTTTCTAGCACTCTTCGTCTGTATTTGCAATGATCCTTGAAGTCTCCTTTCCCTTTGTATAGCACTTTTAATATTGACTGTCTCCACCGTTCTAGAATAGAGGCTGTTTCTGTGCACTTATTGTAGAGTTTTGTTCATATTGAGTAGTTCCTTTTAAATATCCGCCATGAAGTCTGTCTGGGTCTGTAGCTTTTTTGTTCTTGGTACTGTTAGTGGAATCTTTGATCTCTTCTGTGGCCAATGGGACCCATTCCGTAGTTGTTTGTGGCATTGTATCCTGCCTACCCTTTGGTCTCCCATTTTGTCCTTACTTCTTCAGTATGTTGTCCAAGTCCAGCTCTCAAACTTTCAGATCGTTGTAATGTGTTTCAGCTCGTTTTGTGGGGCGTAGTGCAGTATATGGGTCTTTTGAGGCTACGTTCACTAGTTTCTTCCTTCTCTTGCCCAGAATGTTCTCTTCTTTTCTTTTAGAGTTTTCTTACAGTTATATCGTTTTCCGGTGTAAGTCCTGAGCAGTGTTGGGTTTTATGCGCACCGTTTTAGTTGATGTAGGTTTTCTAGTAGACTTTTCTTAGTCTAATTGTTTCGAATCTTTTTTTCGCTCGTCTTTTGTACCTGGGATTGGCGGCTTGTGTTAGGAGTTCTCCTATCGCTTCTGATGCTTTCTCTAGTCGCGAATTGTCTATTAGTAACTCAATTTGTTTAATTAGTCTGATTTCGCTTCCACTTACCCGATGCCTGTTGTTCTCGAAAGTACTTCTTGCTCTCTTTCTTGCGCGTTTCACCTTGCTCCTTGGATAGTTATTTCCAGAGGGCTATGAATCCGATGTGGTGTGTGGTCTGTAGTCCAGAGAGGTGAGACATTGCCCCTCGTTGGTCCTCTTATGAATGCAATGTCTATTGTGCTTTTGCCGTTGTGGGAAACGTGTATAAGTATATTGGGTTGTGTGTGCTACTGTTTAGGATTTCCCAACCGCCGAGCGGGCAATGAATCGAACATGATATTTCACCAAAAGCTTTCGATTTTTGTCGATTTCTTCCGACTGAGTATTGGAGCGAGGCGTGACTGTGTAGGAGGCAAAGAGAAAAGGTGGAAAGGAACTGTAATTTACTTGCTCCTCCAGCCAGTGCTTTTGCCGCTGTGAGGTTTCGATTGACACATCTCCTGTGTGAACAGCAATCCCTGAGTAAGCTCCATGTGTGTGATTAATAATATTACAGGAGTTATTAGTCTTTGTGCTCACAGACAGCTACCTCTGTCGATTTACGTTGAACCGTCTCGTAAACAAGTCTATTCTCTGCCGTCAGTTCTGTTGCTCAATCATCTAGCGTCATCTTTTGATTTACTTCTGGCATCATCTGTTGGTTTACGTTGAACCGTCTTATAAGAAAGTGTATTCTCTGCCGTCAGCTCTCTTGCTCAATTATCTGGCGTCATTAGACCACCAAAATAGGCTTTACTAATGTATTTGATATTTTGTTGTTGTTCTAGTGCGAATGAAAGCTAACCACTTTCCTAAGCGTTCGAATCGTTCCTGTGTCAAATCCTACTTGGTAGTCTGTTTCGCTATGCTTCATTTTCACGAAACCTTCTTACAAAATTAAAATTTGTTACATACGGGTAGAAAAAATTGAAGAAAGGTCGCTTTTTGAGATGATGGAGGGATTTGGAGTTACGGTTAGGATAACACACATGTTCAGGAGCACTTTCGTGTACGCTGTGCCGTTGTCGGTCAACGAAGAGAGCTGTCAGGCCTCGTGGCTGTTACTGATGGCTATTCACGTACTGGTAGTCGAATCGGATTCTCCCCTGCCGAGCGGCGTTGAATAGAGCTTTGTATGGCGTGAGCGTCCAGCCCCGGTGCACAAAGTGTGCTTTCACACACGGCCACACACGCACGCTTCAGCAGTTAATGGGAACGTCGCCACGCGCCCTCACGGCCAATTAACCCGATTGCGGCTGAAACCGGTCGCTCTGCGGCCGGAAAGTCGAGTGACTCCGGGCATTCCTGCGAAGCGTGGATAAACGGCAAAACACCATCATTACTGGGCTACTCGTACAAAATTATCACTTGTAGTCTGTTAGCTGAACTGGCGAATAGTTCTTCAGCCGCCTACCAGATTATGTTCTACAGCACCGTTTCGTGCAGCTTCGAGTAATTCCAACGACGCCTCTGCGATTCAACGCTGGTATCTGCTGTCCAAGCAACAGTTAACGTGTATTTTCACTTTCATCTTTACCGAGAGCAGACTAGTGTATGTTCAGAGGCCAGAGGTTTCCACAGATGTTTCAAGGATAAGACTGACGCGAGGAAACAGCAGTTTATCATATACGGCCCTACACAGGCAGCAATTTATCATCCAACCGATCAAATAACAAATTTCGTGGCAGCGTTCACATCTCCCAACCAGCTGCACTCACCTCCTACCGCTCGTTGTGAATTGTTTGTAGTAGATTCATTGACTGTTGATTGGAATACTCTCTTTCAAATTCTAAAGGTGGCAGGGGCTATTTACAATTTGCACAGAAAACAGATGGCAGTCATAAGAGTCGAGGGGTATGAAAGGGGAGCAGTGGTTCGGAAGGGACTGAGACAGGGTTGTAGCTTATCCATGGTGTTATTCAATCTGTATATTGAGCAAGCAGTAAAGGAAACAAAAGAAAAATTCGGACTAAGAATTAAAATCCATGGAGAGGAAATAAAAACTTGAGGTTCACTGATGACATTGTAATTCTGTCAGAGACAGCAAAGGACTTGGAAGAGCAGTTGAACGGAATGGACAGTGTCTTGAAAGGAGGGTATAAGATGAACATCAACAAAAGCAAAACGAAGATAATGGAATGTAGTCGAATTAAATCGGGTGATGTTGAGGGAATTAGATTAGGAAATGAGACGCTTAAAGTAGTAAACGAGTTTTGCTATTTTGGGAGCAAAATAACTGATGATGGTCGAAGTAGAGAGGATATAAAATGTAGACTGGCAATGGCAAGCAAAGCGTTTCTGAAGAAGAGAAATTTGTTAACATCGAGTATAGATTTAAGTGTCAGGAAGTCGTTTCTGAAAGTATTTGTATGGAGTGTAGCCATGTGTGGAAGTGAAACGTGGACGATAAATAGTTTAGACAAGAAGAGAATAGTAGCTTTCGAAACATGATGCTACAGAAGAATGGTGAAGATTAGATGGGTGGATCACATAACTAATGAGGAGGTATTGAATAGATTTCGGGAGAAGAGCAGTTTGTAGCACAACTTGACTAGAAGAAGGGATCGGTTGGTAGGACATATTCTGAGGCATCAAGGGATGACCAATTTAGTATTGGAGGGCAGCGTGGAGGGTAAAAATAGTAGAGGGAGACCAAGGGATGAATACACTCAGCAGATTCAGAAACATGTAGGTTGCAGTGGGTACTGGGAGATGAAGAAGCTTGCACAGGGTAGAGTAACATGGAGAGCTGCATCAAACCAGTCTTGGACTAAAGACCACAACAACAACGCAAATTCATTGAGGTTATGTTCATTTTTTGGGCACAGAAAGAACTGGGATATCCATTGGCTGTTTTAAAAGCAAGAGGGCCAATATAAGGCAAGAGAAAGTTGTGGGCAAAGAAGTGGTATACGCAAAGAAAGAAGTTCACGCACGCTTTGTTGCTTACGGAGATGGGAGCCAATGATTTTCCTAATTATCTAGGAATGGATGAAACATGGTTTTCTGAGCTGCTGAACAATAACTATTCTTAACCAAAAGGAATAAAGTCATGAGAGAGGCTGTAAGATGGGAGGGTATGCTGTTGGCAACGTTACGGATTCCAGCCACTGGAAGAATTCACGAGGGTCTTCAGTTCAGTGCTGTTGCATCTCAGCAATTACTACCAAAACTGATTCCTGAAGCCTGCAACATGATTTATAGTTGGCTGAGGAACAAAAGAGTAAGCTCAGATAAAGCAAAACGAATGAACAAAATAAAGCATGATATTCAAGTAAGCCTTACAATCTTACATATGTAGCACAAGTAGTCGTAATAAATAATAATTAATAATCTGCCGTATACTCACGCTCATAAATTAAGGATAATTGCAGAATATGGTGCTACACAAAGTGGCACTACACTAAACTGGCGCTCATAGCATAAGCACATAGGTGACACACACGACACAGATCTGTAAGTCCACGGTATTGGTGATAAGTGAGAAAACCGTCCCGACACACATGTGCTACACTGTTTCCTGCGCATGTATCCCGACATCAATATGGGATATGATCAGCATGCACACGTACACAGGCCACACAACGGGTTGGCATACTCTGGATCAGGTGGTCGAGCAACTGCACCACTGCACCAGTGCCTGTCGGAGCTTCTGAAGTGTCCTAGGGGTTTGAAGACGTGCAGCGATACGTTGATTGAGAGCATCCCAGATGTGCTCGATGGGGTTTAGGTCTGGAAAACAGGCAGGCCACTCCATTCGCCAGATACGTTCTGTTTCAAGGTACTCCTCCACGATGGCAGCTCGGTGGGGCCGTGCGTTATCATCCATCAGGAGGAAGGTGGGACCCACTGCACCCCTGAAAAGGCGGACATACTGGTGCAAAATGACGTCCCGATACACCTGACCTGTTACAGTTCCTCTGTCAAAGACAAGCAGGGGTGTACGTGCACCAATCATAATCCCACCCGACACCATCAAACCATGACCTCCATACAGGTCCCTTTCAAGGACATTAAGGGGTTGTTGGTATCTGGTTCCTAGTTCACGCCAGATGAAAACCCGGTGAGAACCACTGTTCAGACTATACCTGGACTCGTCTGTGAACATAACCTGGGACCACTGTACTAATGACCATGTACTGTGTTTTTGACACCAGGCTTTACGGGTTCTCCTGTGACCAGTGGTCAGTGGAATGCACCTTGCAGATTTCTGTGCGAATAAACCATGTCTGTTCAGTCGTCTGTAGACTGTGTGTCTGGAGACAACTGTTGCAGTGATTGCAGTAAGGTCCTGCGCAAATCTACCTGCGGTACTCCGTGGCCGTCTGTGGGCACTGATGGTGAGATATCGGTCTTCTTGTGATGTTGTATACTGTGGACGTCCCGTACTGTAGCACCTGGACAAGTTTCCTGTCTGCTGGAATCGTTCCCATAAGCTTGAGATCACACTTTGTGGCACACGGAGGGCCCGTGCTACAACCTGGTGTGTTTGACCAGCCTCCAGTCGCCCTAGTGTTCTACCCCTCATAAGGTCATCAGTATCTGTTCTCTGAGCCATTTTCAACACACAGTCACCATTAGCAAGTCTGGAAAAGTCTGCACACTTGCTCGCTGCACTGTACTCTGACATGCACCAACACACCTCTACGTATGTGGACTGCTGCCAGCGCCACCGTGCGACGACCGCAGGTCAAATGCACCGCATGGTCATACCCCGAGGTGATTTCAACCCGCAAACCGCCCACCAGAGCGTTGTTTCACCATGTATCAGCATTATCCTTAATTTATGAGCATCAGTATAGAGACAGCAGACGATCGTCCTTTGGGAAGTTGGTCGGACAGCGCTGCACACGGCACTGTTTGTTGGGTGTAGTTGGGTGAAATGGTGGGGAGATCGTCTGTCGGATGGTCAGACCTAAAAGACCGCCCAACACGAAAAACTGGTCGGGAAGCTATTACGCACGTTCCGTTTATCGAACGGCCGATAAATTGGTCACGATAAATTGGTTTGTATGTAGGGGCCTTCAGAAATGACGGAAAAATGATATGAAAAGTAAGTAGTGTTGAGGGACGGAAGTGCCGTCTTGGCTGGCACTTCTCAAGAAGTTGTTACATTGCACAACGTGCCAGCTTTCCACGATTCGCTCTTAGTTCGAGTAGAAGTATGTAGCACAGATCACATGGTTGCGTTCATTTCCATTGGAAGGTTGTGAACTGCAGATGACATGAATAGCCTGAGTGGTGTTCTGTCCTGGTAACTGGTAGCGCCATTCTAACTCGTTCCTTCCCACAAAACTTAAACACCATTTACATTTTACCTGCAGTTGTTAGATGCCTGTGTATAAACATACTACAAGACAAACACGAATAAGCCTAAACCTTGCGACAACCTGCTTAGGAACCAGCAGTGGACCGCTAAACAGCAGCCGTTCTGCGTAGCTTGAGTTTGAAAAGTACTTGTTAGGATTCCGAGGTATACTTAAGAACAGTGCAACACCCCAAGAAACCCGAAAACCGAAATAAGAATGTCGTGATAATTTAAAGTAGGGAACAGTGTTATCCTGACAGCTACGACAACTTTGATAATAATATAACACCTTGAAGTTTTTGATGAACACCAATTTCAATAATTACTGAGTATGTCATGATATAAAGGTAGAAAGAAACAAAGGTTATTTTAATTAGCTATCAGATATCTCAGTAATAACTGCAAATCAACACGACGAAAGTTAAATCCTAACAAGGGAACCTCCCCATCGCACCCCCCTCAGATTTAGTTATAACTTAGCACAGTGGATAGGCCTTGATAAACTGAACACAGATCAGTTGAGAAAACAGGAAGAAGTTGTGTGGAACTGTGAAAAAATAAGCAAAATATACAAACTGAGTAGTTCATGGAAGATAGGCAATATCAAGGACACAGAGACCACAGGAGCGCCGTGGTCTCGTGGTACCGTGAGCAGCTGCGGAACGAAAAGTCCTTGGTTCAAATCTTCCATCGAGTGAAAGCTTTAATTTTTTATTTTCAGTTTATGTGACAAACTCTTATGTTTTCATCACTTTTTTGGGAGTGATTATCACATCCACAAGAAAACCTAAATCGGGCAAGGTAGAAGAATCTTTTTACCCATTCGCCAAGTGTACAAGTTAGGTGGGTCGACAACATATTCCTGTCATGTGACGCACATGCCGTCACCAGTGTCGTATAGAATATATCAGATGTGTTTTCCTGTGGAGGAATCGGTTGACCTATGACCTTGCTATCAAATGTTTTCGGTTCCGATTGGAGAGGCACGTCCTTTCGTCTACTAATCGCACGGTTTTGCGATGCGGTTGCAAAACACAGACACTAAACTTATTACAGTGAACAGAGACGTCAATGAACGAACGGACAGATAATAACTATGCAAAAATAAAGAAAGTAAAATTTTCACTCGTGGGAAGACTTGAACCAAGGACCTTTCTTTCTGCAGCTGCTCACGCTACCACGGGACCACGGCACTGCTGAGCTCCCGTCCTCCTTGATGTTGCCTATTTGGCCCATGGACTACTCAATTTGTACATTTTGCTTATTTTTTCACAGTTCCACACAACTTCTTCCTGTTTTCTCAATTGATCTGTGTTCAGTTTATCAAGGCCTATCCACTGTGCTAAGTTATAACTAAATCTGAGGGGGGTGCGATGGGGAGGTTCCCTTGTAAGTAATATGTCGTTCATAGATAACATGTATTGGGAAAGAGAGTTGTAAACGCGGCGAAAAGGAAATTCAACGCGTCTACAATGCTCGATCATGGAAAGTTAGTCGCTTGCAAGCTTGTTTGCTATCAAGTCGTGAGAGAGCACTGTTTGTTATAGTACTACAAACGGAACGCTACGAGATTGTTTCTATTCAAAAAAAAAGTACTATTGCGTGACTTCAGAACTTGAACTGAAGTGATATTCTGATAGTGTACGACGAGCTAATGAACTTTAATTATTGGAGATATTATTGTTGGACTTAACCTTCATCAAAGTGAACAGTTACAACGAAGAATGGACATAGTATTGAAGACTGCATTACCTGATTAGCCTTGAGTACGAAACATTAATACGACCACACGAAGATAATACAAATACGCCGATTGTAAAAGTTGTCGTAACTGTCACGAACACCGAACTGAAAATAAACGTAATTGATCTGATCCATCGGTGTGCGTGTGGTGTGATGATTATAAACTAACTGCTAAGAAGGAACAATAAAAATTATTCGTCAGTAACGGAAATCTCACGTGTTGGCTCCGTCATTAATTGAACTGTGTGATAGTTGATGATCAAAATTAATTAACTGTGAACATTATAATTGAAAGAGTGACTTGAAGAACAGTGAGCATTGAAAGGAGTGTTTTGCCGAAATAATATTACGACACACGAAAGCAAGATAGCATTATAGATTATCTCTAGATTTTCGTCGTGCCGTAGTGAACAGTTCTGCCTATCAACGTAACAACAACTACTGATACCGAACCGCAAATGAATTTTTCCTCGCTTCAGTGGTGTGAAATGACGCCCGTGATGAATGATTCACTCAATACTGCAATAACTAACTAACCGGGCATAGCAAATCGTCATAGAACAATAACAGACAATTAAAATCAGCAGTTCGCATCTCTGAGATGACTGTGTGGACTCGCAAACGGACTTTCATATATTACGCGAGGAACAATTTTCTTTAGAGATTTTCAGGTGCTGTTCAACGTTATCCGACGGGGACAACCATCACTGCGCGTCACGTCTCCAATCCACCGACCGAGCTGTAGCAGTAGCGGCTCAACATCAACAGCGACAACAAAAAGGGGAGAGGCGACGTCACAACAGGACACGCAATTCTCGCACATTACGGGCCGATAGCGACCCAGATGTATCCCATCGGGTTCGTATCAAGCGAATTTGGTGGCTGAGACGTCAACGTCAGTCCACTGCTACCATGCTCCTCATAAGACTGTGGTACGATTTTTGTCTTGTGACATGGACAGTTATCCTCTTGCAATAAGCCATCGCCGTTGGGAAGGATGTGAAGCTTTGAGTAATGCCGGTGGTTCGCGGCAGTGTTCACGTAGTTCGCAGCTACACTACTGGCCATTAAAATTACTACACCAAGAAGAAATGCAGATGATAAACGGGTATTCACTGGACGAATATATTACACTAGAACTGACATATGATTACATTTTCACGCAATTTGGGTGCATAGATCCTGAAAATTCAGTACCCAGAACAACCACCTCTGGCCGTAATAACGGCCGTGATACGCCTGGGTATTGAGTCAAACAGAGTTTGGATGGCGTGTACAGGTACAGCTGCCCATGCAGCTTCAACGCGATACCACAGTTCATCGAGAGTAGTGACTGGCGTGTTGTGATGAGCCAGTTGCTCGGCCACCATTGACCAGATGTTTTCAATTGCTGAGAGATCTGGAGAATGTTCTGGCCAAGGGAGTAGTCGAACATTTTCTGTATCCAGAAAGAACCTTACAGGACCTGCAACAAGCGGTCGTGCATTATCTTGCTGAAATGTAGGGTTTCGCAGGGATCGAATGAAGGGTAGAAAAATGGCTCTGAGCACTATGGGACTTAACATCTCTGGTCATCAGTCCCCTAGAACTTAGAACTACTTAAACCTAACCAAGCTAAGGACATCACACACATCCATGCCCGAGGCAGGATTCGAACCTGCGACCGTAGCGGTCACGCGGTTCCAGACTGAAGCGCCTAGAACCGCACGGCCACACCGGCCAGCTGAAGAGTAGAGACACGGGTCGTAACACATCTGAAATGTAACTTCCACTGTTCTAAGTGCCGCCAATGCGAACGAGAGCTGACCGAGACGTGTAACCAATGGCACCCCATACCATCACGCCAGTATGGCGATAACGAATACGCTTCCAACGTGCGTTCATCGCGATGTCACCAAACACGGATGCGACCATCATGATGCTGTAAACAGAACCAGGATTCATCCGAAAAAATGACGTTTTGCCATTCGTGCACCCAGGTTCGTCGTTGAGTACACCATCGCAGGCGCTCCTGTCTGTGATGCAGCGTCAAGGATAGCCGCAGCCATGCTCTCCGAGCTGATAATCCATGCTGCTGCAAACGTCGTCGAAATGTTCGTGCAGATGGTTGTTGTCTTGCAAACGTCCCCATCTGTTGACTCAGGGATCGAGACGTGGCTGCTCGATGCGTTACAGCCATGCGGATAAGATGCCTGTCATCTCGACTGTTAGTGATACAACGCCGTTGGGATCCAGCACGGCGTTCCGTATTACCCTCCTGAACCCACCAATTCCATATTCTGCTAACGGTCATTGGATCTCGAGCAACGCGAGCAGCAATGTCGCAATACGATAAACCGCAATCGCGATAGGCTACAATCCGACATTTATCAAAGTCGGAAACCTGATGGTACGCATTTCTCCTCCTTACACGAGGCATCACAACAACGTTTCACCAGGCAACGCCGGTCAACTGCTGTATGTGTATGAGAAATCGTTTGGAAGCTTTCCTCATGTCAGCACGTTGTAGGTGTCGCCACCGGCGGCAACATTGTGTGAATGCTCTGAGAAGCTAATCATTTGCATATCACAGCATCTTCTTCCTGTCGGTTAAATTTCGCGTCTGTCGCACGTCATCGTCGTGGTGTAGCAATTTTAAGAGCCATTTATGGTACCTCCAATTATTACCTCAGGTTCGACGGAAGACCAGCTCTCCGTCCGTGTCGGGGCGGGGTGCTGGTTTCGGTTTCGAGTATCCGTTCGCCTGGTTTACGGCGTATCCGCACACTACCAACCATCTGGTGTAACAGGACACGTGATCCATCCGACCAGTCGATTTGGGATACTGTGCTGGCTGCAGTCGTATTAACAATGTCGTTGGGTGAACATGGGAATGTGTTAGGGTGGTCTGCTGCGCAACCCCATTGAAACCGTTAGCGCCGAACAGTGTGTTCCGAAAAAGTGGTGACTGCAAAGCACTGCACCCTGTCGTCAGAGCTGCCACAGATCGGTTCTTGTTCTGGTTTGCAGACCGCGCTAGCTTCCGACATTCACGCTCTGTGATGAAGCGTAGACTTGAAACATCTTGTTCCCTATTCGTGGTTCCATCGTCCTTCAACCGCTTTACATAAGATCCTCGCGATACTTGCACGCCAACAGTCAACCCACTTCGCCGTTTCCGACTTGCTCGTTCTTGGGCGCCGGGCCGGAACCTTCTGCCCTTTGTCAAAGTCGCTTATGTTAGTGTTTGTCCCTATTTTCGGTCCATACAGTGCTACAAAGATTCGACATTAGTCTCTGCTCCACTTCTATACTTTCCTTGCCGAAAATAAACACAACTGAAGCTTGTTCACTCAAGAAGTGATCATTCTTAACTGAGTTCAAAAGTACGTATTAAAGTTCGTTTGTTCAGCCAAGTCAATATGAGTTAAGTTCTTCTTTTTATCGTGGATCAGCGGTCCTGTGACTGGTTTGATGCGACGCGCCACAGTTTCCTCTTCTCTGCCAACTTCTTCAAATCCGAGTAGCATTTGCAGTCCTAAATTATTTGTTGCGTGTGTTTCAATCTGTGTCTTCACCTAAGCATAATTTATAATCTCTACATTTGCCGCCAGTAACATGGAATTTATTTTCTGTTGTCTTAACACATGCGATATCATGCTTCTTATCAGCGTTTTCCACGTATTTCTTTCCACGCCGATGCAGAGAACTCCAAAAATGTTCGAATGTGTGTGAAATCTTATGGGACGTAACTGCTAAGGTCATCAGTCCCTAAGCTTAGCCGGCCGCGGTGGTCTTGCGGTTCTAGGCGCGCAGTCAGGAACCGTGCGACTGCTACGGTCGCAGGTTCGAATCCTGCCTCGGGCATGGAGGTGTGTGATGTCCTTAGGTTAGTTAGGTTTAAGTAGTTCTAAGTTCTAGGGGACTGATGACCACAGCAGTTGAGTCCCATAGTGCTCAGAGCCATTTGAACCATTTTTTGAACCCTAAGCTTACACACCACTTAACCTAAATTATCCTAAGGACGAACACACACACCCATGCCCGAGGGAGGGCTCGAACCTCTGCCGGGACCAGCCGCACAGTCCATGACTGCAGCGCCTGAGACCGCTCGGCTAATCCCGCGCGGCTGCAGAGAACTCCCTCGTTTCATATAACTCCACCTAATTTTCAACATCCTTCTAAAGCACGACATTTCGAAAGTTTTGATTCTTATCTTTTGCAAGTTCTCCAAAGTCCATGATTCACTTCCTTACAATGCTGTGCTCCAAACGTACTTTCTCGGAAAGCGTTAATAACGTTGGTTTACTAAAAGTAAATGCATATAATCCCTTGTTTTACTGGAGTGTTCACGCTACTGGTGACTGTGTCATAGTATATTAGTCTATACTTGAAAGCACCAAAAATGACCGTGGCTGAAATTTGAATTATACGCCATGTTACACAGGAGCCTATCTCATTACAGGTTGTGCAGATCTGCGCATAAAAGTAAATAACACTTATAACTGTGAGTGTAGAGGAAGAATTAACACATTTTTGATACTTAGCATAAGGACGCACGCTCTGAAAACACGCAGGAAATATGCGCCGCTCCGTACCAGCATTGGTTCAAATGGCTCTGAGCACTATGGGACTTAACATCTATGGTCATCAGTCCCATAGAACTTAGAACTACTTAAACCTAACTAACGTAAGGACAGCACACAACACCCAGCCATCACGAGGCAGAGAAAACCCCTGACCCCGCCGGGAATCGAACCCGGGATACCAGCATTGCAAACCTAGTAAAGGCACAGTGTTCCGTGAAGTGCAGTCAAGAGCCGTAAGAAGTGTAATGTCAACAGTCTTAGCATAAGGCTTTCGTAGCTCGGTGGTATAGTCAGCAACTGCCTGGCGAAAAATTTGGTTTGGATCCGGCACAGTACACTTTTTTCATTACTCGGTTAATCTGTAGAAATCACGGCATTAATCGAACAGTTAACGTCTCTTATTAAGATAATTTCGGCCCTCAGAATGACACAACATGTAGCTCCTTTCCCACTTAACATCCTGTCCAAAGGCGTTCAATTACTGCAATCTGCGACAAGGGAAGCCTATGAGGTAGGTAATAAATCCATCATTTCCTGCCTCCTCCTCCCTGGCATTTAATGTGGCGTTCCAAAAGTCATCCCGGGTTCTTGGCGCGGGATGAGGCCAGTTTTCTCTCACGGTTCATTTCCTCTCCGCTCGTACAATACGGCTTATGTCTGGAGCAGGAGGAGGCCATTTAATTCAGTTCTGCAAACCACACCTGCACCATCGCTGAAATGTCCTGCTAAAAACAGATTACTCCCTCAGCATACGGTTGTCGCCCTGATGGTGCCATAATATTACTCATAATATTCGTGTACTGGGCAGCATCACTTGACCACGTATCCTGTGAAGCAATGCAAGTCCACGAAAACACATGCAGCCCCAAAGTGCCACAGTCCCACGCCCACAGCGAGATGACAGTTGGGTCTGTATGGCGTCGAAACGGGCACTTTGCAGCCTGTATACTATTACCGGAACCTCATTTGCTGAGAACTATACCGATTCGTCCAAAAATACCACGTTCCTCCATACGATTAATACTGTCCTCGGCAAAGGCTTACCGGTAGACTCGGTTATCATCATGGAGTCCCTCCTTGACAGCAGCACATTCGCTAAGTACTCCAGCCTCCCGAAACCGACGCCGAACCATATTTACCGTCCTGGGAAACTCTGAAGTATGTTTCAACTGTACTGGTTCAAAAGAGGATTTTGTCGTGACTTGTTGTCAAGTTTATTATCTCAGACACACGTTGATACGCTGCAGAGCCCCCATTAGTCTACTGGATTCTCCAGCATCTCGATAATGTTTTATCCATTTTCGCACAGCGCGCTCAGGAAAGCCATACCATGCCCAGATCTCTGACGCCGTCAAATACCCTTCCTTCACAAGAGCAATGAAGTGAATTGCCTGTTGACGATAAGACGTGGCGCATGAATTTTGTGATTCGACTGAAAGCTTGCTGACGCAGGTATTTGACCTTTCTCGCGTATTATCATTGGGTACATTTGCAGAACTAACTAGCCTCAACAGACTGTCAATCTATTACCGTGTAATATCAATGAAACTGTTTGAATAATTCTCACGTATCATAGCGGTGGTAGAGGTCATTCTTCACCAGTAGTGACTCGCTGAGTTCAACTTCTTACTCGTTATAGAAGGACTCAGTTTTTCAGGCAACCAGTGGGAACTCGTGGTATATAAAATGGTCCTGACGTCAGCTGCTAATGTGTGTGTAACGTTCTGAAACAATATTTGTGTAGTGTGTGCGGTCGCTGGAAAAGGGAAATGAATTAACAGTCTAGCATTAGCCTTTTACATTATTAAATAATTTAGTTGTAAAACAGTATTGTACACTAGGTATGACAAAAATGTGAATTTTGTACAAGATGTCCTAGTTGTCGTGTGGAACGGTAAACCACAAAGTACGAATGTCCTGTTATACGACACAAATATGAGCAGTGTACGAGAAAAAAATCACTGCAGTCTGAAAAAGTAAACCGCAAAATCGCGAATATTCTCTTATATTATGAGAAAGAAACGTGAAATTCCTACGAGAAATCATCTCCGACATCTGATGATGGACTTCGATTCGAAAGCAGCACCGGTGCTGGTTAAAGGTTTTTATTCAGTGGTATAACTAGGGAAAACAGCCGTAATGTTCTCAAGCTGTCAGGATACAATAACAATAGCATTGTTTGTCAACGATAAAGTTTCACTGCACGGTTAATGAAGAGGCTTCAAAAGTGACTGCAGAATTTAGAGTCGAGTCTATATTATTAGTTTTTTTTACAGTCAGCGTTCTTCCGAGGCCCACTAAGAGTTAACTCACCAAACTATGCTGTGTGTTTAAACTTCCTGGCAGATTAAAACTGTGTGCCGGACCGAGACTCGAACTCGGCACCTTCTGCCTTTCGCGGGCAAGTGCTCTACCATTTTTTTTTTAACTCTGTGCCCGACCGAGACTCGAACTCGGGACCTTCGCCTTTCGCGGGCAAGTGCTCTACCATTTTTTTTACAAGGGAACCTTATTTTTTTTTTTTTTAAATCGAATGTCAGGCTTACCACCTTTGCTGACATACATTTTGTGGTACTATCGCATAAATAGTGTCTACAAAGTTCCTATGTTGACAAATAGTGGCTAATGAGAAAATTAATTAATCAACGAAATGAATAAAACTGAAAATGCCCAAATGAAAGACATGAAGACATTGCGGATAGTACAAATACAAAAGAAACATGCTCCTGTAGCAATGAAATGAAATTCGTGTCGGGGGCGACATCTGCTCACGACCCGACGTTCGATAAAGCAAGAGAGCCATCTATCGACTCGTTCTCCAGACGTTGATGTAAGACTGGGTCGTCTTCTCGAAGTTAACTAAGGGTCCGTAAGTGTGATCGATGTCTATCTCGGCTTCTTCGTCTATCTCATCTCTCACCCGTCACACCCCATCTGGCCGGCGGGTCGGTAAATGTAAGTCGCAAGTAATTAGCGAAGTCTTGCCCATATTTCGTACGCTGTTGCAGCTTCGTGTGTCCATCCAGGAGAAAATGCCAAAAATCAATTTTGTCCTTTTCCGATTCGTTATATACGTAGCCCACCACCATTCCCCGCACCCATGTCACCGCATTGGTTTTTTGGACCGGGAAATAAGATTCTTGGGGGAAAAAAAGTGTGTCTGACGAAATTATGTGAGGGGCGGAGCGTAACAGGAACGCCAATATCTGTTGTGCCAAGTGCCACACTGGAGCCGTCCCACTACATACTAAACGATGTTCATCAGTGTCCACTGTTGCGCAGCCTAAACATAGTGGAGTGTCTGCCAAATGAATCGCGTGCCGCCGTTGATTCGTTGCGTACTTCCTATTTATCACCACATACCATGTTGAGCGTACCGACGTTGGGAGGTAAACGTTCCGTATAACGCGCCATATCTGTCGCCAGTTCTTTTCTGGGTACTTCTTTTCCAGGGTATTCCTGGGGCACCGGCGCAGTAAGAGTTGGTATACGTCTCGCGTCGTCGGTAGTCGTGTTGTTGGGAAGGAATCTCTGACATAGCTAAGCTCCAAAAAAAAAGACTTGAAATGTGACAGCTTCGGTGAAATATGGCCCACATTGACTGGGGGCAGCATTGAAGTGGGCGCTAGTACATCGGCCAACGCACCCGAGATATTGCGAAATTGACCGCGCCACTGTCGGAAAATCGTACTTACGAATAACGCCCGTTCCTTTTCATACACGTTCACTAGACCAAGTCCACCCTCTCCAGGTGGTAGCGTAAGCGTTGTGTATCGGATCTTAAACAGGTGTCCCACACTCACG
Source organism: Schistocerca nitens (assembly GCF_023898315.1). Lineage (NCBI taxonomy): Eukaryota > Metazoa > Arthropoda > Insecta > Orthoptera > Acrididae > Schistocerca > Schistocerca nitens. The sequence continues at coordinate 57,065,269 of NC_064614.1, read as the reverse complement.
TAGGTTCCGAAAGTTGCTTGTATCCGTGATGCCATTGTGCGCGTTAAAGGCAGGACATGCGCTACGTGAGTGAGTCTCGGTGCTAGGTATACGTTAACATAGGTCACCCTCTTAATCATATCCAACGCTCTTAATTTCTGTAACAGCACCATTGTCCGCATCAGCTTCAATATGCGTCGGTAGTTATCCGCTGCTGTCCGCTGCACATCCAAATGGTTCAAATGGCTCTGAGCACTATGGGACTCAACTTCTGAGGTCATTAGTCCCCTAGAACTTAGAACTAGTTAAACCTAACTAACCTACGGACAGCACTAACATCCATGCCCGAGGCAGGATTCGAACCCGCGACCGTAGCGGTCTTGCGGTTCCAGACTGCAGCGCCTTTAACCGCACGGCCACTTCGGCCGGCGCTGCACATCCGTGTGGAACGTAATACCTAGGCATTTGATGGTCTGAACTAAGATGAGCGGGCCTTCCTCCCCCGGTTGTAATCCTCGACCGACGTTCATGCAGCGTGATTTTTGTAGATTAAGCACGCTTCCTGCCGCCATCCCATATCGCTGTATCCATGCCAACGCCGTACGTACTTCTTCGCCTGTCCGTGCCACCAGCATCACATCGTCAGCATAAGCGCGGCAATGAAATGTCAGTTGTGGCAACGGCACTCCCTCCAACCGTCTTCGGAGACCATATAGACAGGGTTCCAATGCCATGGCATACAAAAATATCGAAAGGGGGCAACCTTGACGAACTGACCTTGAAATAACAATGTAGTCAGTGCTCCGCCCATTCACCGAGACCTTTGATCGTACGCCGTGTAACAGTCGCATGATCACTAGGATGAAGGCCTGCGGGATTCCCAATCTGCCCATCACCGCATGCAAAAAGGTATGATCCACTCTGTCGAACGCATGATCGAAGTCAATAGCGACGAGTGCCCCACGCACTCGGCATGCCGCTGCTAATGCGATGATATCTCGGTAGTCACCGAGCGCCGTATGTACGTTACTCTTGCCGCCGAGGCAAGTTTGATCTCTGAGGAGTCTATCAGAAAGTGTAGACCGCAGGCGAGCCCCAAGGATGCGCGCGAAAATCTTATAGTCGCAGTTCAAGAGAGTGAGTGGTCTATAATCTCCTGGATTTCTGCCACCGCGTGGTTTGGGTATTGGGATGATGATACCCTCCGTGAATTCGACAGGTATCTCAGTCTGCGGTAACAGGAGTTCGTTGTACATCTGAATCCAGGTCCGTCCCAAGAGGTATGCAAAGGCGCGGTAAAATTCAATTGGGAAGCCGTCCTGTCCTGGGGACTTGTTCGGTGCCCCCCTGGCAATTGCGTCTGTCAGCTCGTCCTCTGTTATCGCTGTGATGAAAGTCTCTGCATCCAGTGGTGGTCCTCTATCTGGCATTTCCGAGATGACATCATGTAGTGTCTCGTGGTTCACATGTACAGGTCCATATAGCTGGCGGAAATAGTCGGTAAACACATGCCCAATATCACGCTGGTGCACAACTTGCTGGCCAGTTTCAGAGATTAGTTCCCTGATCAATGTCCTGCGTCGTCGTTGGCGTTCACGTACCACGTGGTGCATGGAGGGGGTTTCGGCAGCAACTGTGTCCGCCAATCTCGCCCGGACCATTATACCTTCCATTCTTAGTCTCGTCAGCTGTAATAACTTGGCTTTTATCCTGCGCATGGCCGTGTGCCTTTCCGGCGATGGTTGTTGGGTCATCAGCTCCCTCAGGGCTGTATAATAAAAATCAGCCGTCGTGCGGTTCCACTGCGATTTGTCCTGCCCGTATCGTATCAACGTTCTTCGTAACGTTGGTTTTGCGCATTTAATCCACCACTGGAGAACCGAGGTGTAGGCTCGTTGGCGGCGAACGCAGGTCTCCCAGGCCGCCTCTATCGACCGGCGACATTCAGTGTCACGTAGAAGTGCACAATTCATTTTCCAGTGACCTTTACTCCGCCATATCTTCTGACGCGTTAGTGAAATCGTACAAACGTACGCCATATGATCCGTAAAAGCCGCTGGCCAGATTTCGGCATCCAGTATCGCCGTCCGTAGTGCTCGTGTCACATACACCCTATCAAGTCTACTCGCTGAGTGTCCCGTGACAAACGTATAACCCGGTCTGTCACCATGCTGCAGTTCCCAGGTATCCAGAAGCGCCATTTCGGTAATCAACGCACGCAGTTCCATGCATGGCACATAATGAGGTACTTGGTCCTTTTTGTCGACGACACAATTAAAGTCGCCGCCCACTATATAGTTATCAAAGCGTCCAGCGAACAACGGTGCTATCTCTTCGGTGTAAAAAGTCGCCCTTTCTCTTCGTTTTGTGGAGCCAGATGGTGCGTATAAATTGATGAAACGAACGCCGTCGACAGTGATCGCTATGCCGCGTGCCGAAGGGAGAGACCTGACGTCCTCCACTCCTATTCCTTCCCTGGTGAGAATCGCCACACCGCATCCACTTTCATCGTGCACTGAATAATGTGCCTCGTAACCGTAGAACTCTGGCGGCGATGTGAAACGCACTTCTTGTAGGAGTACAATGTCCACGTCCGCAGCGCGTAACATATCTTTCAGCATTTGAATTTTAAGCGGTGTCCGTATGCCATTAATTTTTATCGTGGCAATGCGGTACGCCTGGCTTGTGTTCATCAGTAGTAGGACAGTGTCATTAAGCGGCCATCTGCACCCCCGGCGCTCCTCAACACACTAAGTTGGTCAACATTTCCCGACCCCTCCCGGCCTTTGGCCAGGACTATCCTCAATCGTCGCGTTCATATTTTCATCCTGTTCCTGTTGGTCCATTTCTTGCGCCCAGTCCCCCAGCATATTTCCGGAACAGGTCGAAGGATGGGAGGTAACGTTGTCATCGCTCTGATTTTGGACAGTTGTCATCTCCACTTCCGTCTTCCGGTTACCAGAAGGAGAGTTCAAGTTATCATCGGTGTGTAGTTCCTGCATCGTCATCTCGGTATCTGTTGAATCCACTGGTCTCAGGTCGATACTGTCGTTGTCGTCCACTGTCCCCTCGGGACTATGGCTATCGTCAGCAGAAGTCAGTCGACGCTTCTTTCTTCTCTTCGGCGAACGCTGTTTCCGTTGCCTTGCTTCCGCATCGGCTGTCTGGGTTGCGTATCCTCCGTCTTGGGCCTGGCCTATCACGCTCTCTGTGGAAGCACTGGCAGCCACCACGGATGAGCCTGGAGCGGCTGTCAGCTGCATCTCTAGTGTGGTGTCCTGTGTCTGTTGTGGTGGAACCGATGGTCGGAGTTCCAGTCCGTTTGTGTCCGTGTTCTCTATAGGGGGCAGCTGCTGGTGCTCATCGGAAATCTCCCTCACGTCGCCTCTCAGGGCTTCCACAAAGGTCAACGGTAAGGCAGTCGTCTGTTGTGGCGCCTGAACGTCATCCCGTGGAGTTTGCACTAAACGTCGCTGGAGGCATTCCGAGCGGACGTGACCTTCTTTCCCGCACCCCGAGCAAGTGCGAGGTTGCCCATCATAGATTATAATCGCTCGACAACCTCCTATGTACAAGTAAGAGGGGACGTGCTTTCTCAGTTCTATCCGTATTTGTCTCACCCCATTTAAAACGGGATACGTGGTAAAACTCGTCCATTTTTCGGCCACATGGGATAGAACTGTACCGTACGGTCGAAAGGCGTCGGTAACAAGGTCAGACGGGACCTCAAACGGAAGTTCGAAGACTCGTATAGTGCGGATCCCCATTCCCGCGTGATCGACTGTAACCGCACCAACATTCCCGTCGGCATGATAGAAACGATACCCGTTCGGTGAACGTTGTAGAAGTCTGTCGCAAGCAGCCTCGTCAACAAGCTTGACATAGACGACGCTTGAAACGACCGATAAATTGATTCCCACGATTTCCTGTGGATCGATTTTTACCTCTTCCCTGAAGAAACGTTCAATCTCGTGTGCCTTTGGTCGTGTATAATCGTTCGCAAAACTGAACTTCAAAGTCGTTTTTCTGTACGAGAGTGCCATCTCGTTCTAGACTCACAACACCGCACACGCGAAGCTGCTCCGGCGTAAACAAACAGGCGCGCGCACCACAGCGCGGCCGGCTGGCAACACGGTCCGCACTGTGTCACTGCCGAAGGCAGACTGCCATCTGAGCTACCCAAGCACGACTCACGCCCCGTCCTCACAACTAAACTTCTGCCAGTACCTTGTCTCCTACCTTCCAAACTTTAAAGAAGCTCTCCTGTGAAACTTCAGAATTAGCACTCCTGAAAGAAAGGATATTGCGGAGAAGTGGCATAGCCACAGCCGGAGGATGTTTCCAGAACGAGATTTTCGCTCTGCAGCGGAGTGTGCGCTGATATCTGATATGAAACTTCCTCCGATGGTACAGCACTTGCCCGCGAAAGGCAAAAGGTCCCGAGTTCGAGTCTACATCTACATCTACATTTATACTCCGCAACCCACCCAACGGTGTGTGGCGGAGGGCACTTTACGTGCCACTGTCATTACCTCCATTTCCTCATTTCCTGTTTCAGTCGCGTATGGTTCGCGGAAAGAACGGCTGCCGGAAAGCCTCCGTGCGCGCTCGAATCTCTCTAATTTTACATTCGCGATCTCCTCGGGAGAGTCTCGGTCCTGCATAAAGTTTTAATCTGCCAGGAAGTTTCATACCAGCACACACTCCGCTGCAAAGTGAAAATCTCATTCTGTATGCTGTGTGTTGCTTGTAACTTGCTGTCCGTTGCATCAGTGAGCTGATACCTGACCTCCTCCATTACGGGTCGCAAAAGAATGCATTTTTTTTCCTTTTAAATGACAGGCTTGTTCACAATTCACACGTGACAAGCAGATTGCGTACATCGTCAGGGCCACAGTGGCGGCCGTACGGCCCACGACGTGTCTGCATGCCTCTGGTCAATGTGTGCTGTCTGCTGTCCCGTGTGGGCGACACCCGCAGACGGCAGCGGCGCGGAATTTGGGTCATGGCGGCGGTGGGCGGCGGGCGGCGGGCGGCGGCTTCCCGCATCTGTGGGCGGCGGGCGCGCTCTGCCAGCTCTGCAGAGATGCCACCGGCGGTGAATTACCATCTCAACGTTTATGTCTGCATCAACTATTGCGAAAATCGTTTCGAAATCTGTACTGCCTAACTGTAATGAAAGCGCAAAATAAGAGAAGAATGGAAACATTGATAATGATATTTTATAACACTACCGTCCGCTACTGCTATCCCATAACCTCACAGCTGGAGGCAGTTTGTAAAATGGAACTATTCTCCTAAAGTAATTATGGTATAAAGCAACAGAGTAGTGTTACCCTCTGAGAGGAATTTAGTTATCTTGACTGTGATGTACCTAACAGAGGTGGCTTATCGGAAGTGAAAGTCAGAAATACGTAAATATTTAAAAAGCAATAAATAATATTTAACCTAACCACACTGTTCAAAGGATAAAGAAAACGGTCGCCAGCCTAATTAGGTAAGAGAATGATTAACATTCTTGTTCAAGAAAATAGTTATTAGTAACTTTAACGGACAAACACAACCTATACTTCACCACACGCGAGTGCAATGAAATCTGACACCTGCATATGTTAACGTTAAGGTTGGAACTAACAGCTAGAGCAGCACAAACTACACTACTGGCCATTAAAATTGCTGCACCACAAAGATGGCGTGCTACAGACGCGAAATTTAAACGACAGGAAGAAGATGCTGTGATATACAAATGATTAGCTTTTCAGAGCATTCACACAAGGTTGACGCCGGTGGCGACACCTACAACGTGCTGACATGAGGAAAGCTTCCAAACGATTTCTCATACACATACAGCAGTTGACCGGCGTTGCCTGGTGAAACGTTGTTGTGATGCCTCGTGTAAGGAGGAGAAATGCGTACCATCAGGTTTCCGACCTTGATAAAGGTCGGGTTGTAGCCTATCGCGATTGCGGATCATCATATCGCGACATTGCTGCTCGCGTTGGTCGAGATCCAATGACTGTTTGCAGAATATGGAATCGGTGGGTTCAGGAGGGTAATACGGAACGCTGTGCTGGATCCCAACGGCCTCGTATCACTAGCAGTCGAGATGACAGGTATCTTATCCGCATGGCCACGTTTCGATCCCTGAGTCACCAGATGCGGACGTATGCAAGACAACAACCATCTGCACGAACAGTTCGACGACGTTTGCGGCAGCAGTGACTATCAGTTCGGAGACCATGGCTGCGGTTACCCTTGACGCTGCGTCACAGACAGGAGCGCCTGCGCTGCTGTACTCAACGACGAACCTGGGTGCACGAATGGCAAAACGTCATTTTTTTCGGATGAATCCAGGTTCTGTTTACAGCGTCATGATGGTCGCATCCGTGTTTGGCGACATCGCGGTGAACGCACATTGGAAGCGCTTATTCGTCATCCCCATACTGGCGTATCACCCGGAGTGATGGTATGGGGTGCCATTGGTTACTCGTCTCGGTCACCTCTTGTTCGCATTGACGGCACTTTGAACAGTGGACGTTACATTTCAGATGTGTTACGACCCGTGGCTCTACCCTTCATTCCATCCCTGCGAAACCCTACATTTCAGCAGGATAATGCACGACCGCATGTTTCAGGCCTGTACGGGCCTTTCTGGATACAGAAAATGTTCGACTGCTACCCTGGCCATCACATTCTCCAGATCTCTCACCAACAGAAAACGTCTGGTCAATGGTGACCGAGCAACTGGCTCGTCACAATACGCCAGTCACTACTCTTGATGTACTGTGGTATCGTGTTGAAGCTGCATGGGCGGTTGTACCTGTACACGCCCTCCAAGCTCGGTTTGACTCAATGTCCAGGCATATCAAGGCCGTTATTACGGCCAGAGGTGGTTGTTCTGGGTACTGATTTCTCAGTATCTATGCAACCAAATTGCGTGAAAATGTAATCACATGTCAGTTCTAGTATAATATATTTGTCCAATGAATACCCGTTTATCAACTGCGTTTCTTCTTGGTGTAGCAATTTTAATGGCCAGTAGTGTATTTGCAAAAATATAACAGATAACGAAACACACTATTACTTTCAGGGCTTATTCAAACTGAATGGTCTTTATAACACTACTATTAATATTCACTGCAGAATCATAATTTGGGAGCCGGCCGCGGTGGTCCAGCGGTTCTAGGCGCGTCAGTCCGGACCGCGCGAGTGCTACGGTCGCAGGTTCGAATCCTGCCTCGGGCATGGATGTGCGTGATGTCCTTAGGTTAACTAGGTTTAAGTAGTTTAAAGTTCTAGGGGACTGATGACCTTAGATGTGAAGTCCCATAGTGCTCAGGGCCATTTTTTTTTTCATAAATTGGACACAGGTTCAGTATTATTGTTCATTTTCCTAGCTGACATAAAATTATAAATGTAGTTCACTGCAAAATTATTTAGAATGAAAGTTAAATGGAATTCACTAACAGGTTACTTCTCATTGTCTTTTGAATAAAGAAGTTACTGTTTTCATAGATAGTTGTCCTTCTGTTAATCGTTATGCAGTATGAGCACAATAGGCAAACTATGGATCCTGTTACAACATTAATATGCACTTTTAATACACAAGAGGAACCCAATATTGTACAGAATTTGACTTGAATAGCAAGAGTTATTGAAATTTGCTGTAATTAAGTAACTTTGTGCATTTGAACTACTTTCAGTGGAGGGGGGCCCTTAATCTTGACCACTGTAGCAGAGCATGCTACACACACTTTCAATACACTAAACAAACAAGGTATTAGTTCTCTACACTTACTGCAGTAAACACAACGTGACATATCTGTAAGAAACTGACTCACCTTTTGCAATTTGCAACAAGCAGCAATGTGATCATTTCCTAAGCAAAACTTTACCATCCTCAGTTTTAAGAACTTTTAATTTTGAAATTGGCAACAACATATTAATAAGCAGTTTTTGTTGTGGATTGGCAGGAGAGTCAACCCACGAATTTTAGAGGAAGCCGAAAGGCACGCGTTTTAGCTCATGCAGGCTGGCGTGAGGTCTGGAACGGGACAAGGAAATTAGAACTTAGAAAAACGGACGCAGATGGTGGAATACTTAACTTTAATCCATTAATGTTGAACGTAGCTCTTGTCTGTACATTATTTACAATATCAATAGTAACTGAACGTGGCGCCTTGCTAGGTCGTAGCAAATGATGTAGCTGAAGGCTATGCTAACTATCGTCTCGGCAAATGAGAGCGTATTTTGTCAGTAAACCATCGCTAGCAAAGTCGGCTGTACAACTGGGGCGAGTGCTAGGACGTCTCTCTAGACCTGCCGTGTGGCGGCGCTCGGTCTGCAATCACTGATAGTGGCGACACGCGGGTCCAACGTATACTAACGGACCGCGGCCGATTTAAAGGCTACCACCTAGCAAGTGTGGTGTCTGGCGGTGAAACCAGAGTTTTAATAGAAAAATTATTTTCAGCAAGAATCATGTACTTTAGCTCACTCTCTTGCCACATTAATTTTAACTTTCTTTCAATAAAGGACATTCGGTAAGCACTTTAGTTCAAACGGAGAGGAACCTGAGAGGTGTTATGATAACGAAAAAAATCGTGGTAGGTACATAAATTCAGTTATAAATTACCTTATATTTTGAGCACACTAACACATCCAATAAGCTGATCCTTCACTGTACATCAGTACAGTGTTCCATTAACAGTGATTGCGCAATGTGGTGGCGATTGCATGTTGTTAGGTGGATTTGCAGGTAGAATTGCTGGACTCTGTCATTTCTTGGTGGCGATGATAGATACCAATTTCAGAATAGTTCCAGCTCTTTATCCATCCATCTGAGACATTGGAAAGCGTCAGGAATAGCCTCTCTCGGCACCAGCACAATATACAACTTTTACATGGGCAGTTCACAGTTTGGTAGCTCGTCCCCGAATGACTCCTGGTTCCACCTTTTCTACCTAGTCCAACCACAATTTGCGCGCGCTACACAGTTCCGTTCCCGAGGGGAACCACAACACCTTTTACATGCAAACTAACTAAGAACCCTAATTGAAGGTCAACGGTTTACATAACAGCAAATAAACATTTTAAACAAAACAGAACATTTGCATATATTGGTAGTTCTACACAAAATTATTTAAAAAAAATTATTTAATTTTAAAGATAACCAAAGAGATTATATGGTAAAGACTAAACATATAATTTGCTTATAGATTACACTTGCTACATTCTAAAAGACATCAAAGTTGTTACCAAGAAAGGAGTATACAATTTTGTGTTATCGATTCAATCAAACACATTTACAGAAAGAAGCTCAATGATGTAACATTAAATAAAACAAAAGGCAAAATAAATCAGTAGAGCATTAGAGCTATGGTGTTACAATTTCTGTCATACAAAATCAGAGTAGCTCACAGATAAAAATAAAAGCGACGGTATCGGAGCTTAGAGCTGTGCATCTGATAAAGATCTGTCGACTAAACAGTAAAATTAGAAAAATCAGTTAACATTTTAGGCACAACTCCACTCTGAAGCTGTTGTATGTGTAAACAGTACTATTAATTTATTCACACAATACTACTAATTTATTCACTTTTCTAGTTGCTGAGGCCTGTGTCTGTGGATTGTATTACTTTAGAAATACAGCAACTAGCTGCCTGGTGTATTTCTTAAGGTGACAGTAGTAACTATGTGATCAAACATATGCCAAGTGTTTAAGCTAATGTTATCCACAGCAGCTGAAGTCCTAATGCAAGGATAAGTAATTGGATTACAATTTTGAAAGTTGTCATTCGTAGAATATCAGTGCTCAGTTGGCTGTAGGAAGCACGAGTGCGGCTCCGTGGCGTGGCTGTCTGCTTGCTTCACACATTTCCACCACACTGAGCCTTATGGCTGTGAGCGTATCCTATGCCACTATGCTATCTGTGGTCAGACGGCGGTGAAACAATTATCAGTGCATCTCGTATCAAATGGTTCAAATGGCTCTGAGCACTATGGGACTTGACTTCTAAGGTCATCAGTCCCCTAGAACTTAGAACTACTTAAACCTAACTAACCTAAGGACATCACGCACATCCATGCCCGAGGCAGGATTCGAACCTGCGACCGCAGCGGTCGCGCGGTTACAGACTGTAGCGCCTAGAACATCTCGGCCACCCCGGCCGGCCATCTCCTATCGCTCAGCGCTTTTCAATAGGAATAACATCCTTAATTAGCTGGTTAAAGTGGATTTGCAGTAATAAATCTTTTTTCCACAAAAACACGAAACTCTAAATAAATTTGCTAAATTGAGTCATTCACTACTATTGCTTGAGTAAAGGTCGATTTCGGTATTGAAAACTTTCGTGTGTATGCTCATGAGTGTATTAATGATTCAATGAACCGACATTAATATACTCACTGGAAATATTTTGTGTAGGTGGTGGTGTGTGGTTTTAACGATGGTTACAAACTGCATTATTAAATAAACAGCTTTAACGCCGGCCGGTGTGGCCGAGCGGTTCTAGGCGCTTCAGTCTGGATCCGCGCGACCGCTACGGTCGCAGGTTCGAATACTGCCTTGGGCATGGATGTGTGTGATGTCCTTAGGTTAGTTAGGTTTAAGTAGTTCTAAGTTCTAGGGGAGTGATAACCTCCGATGTTAAATCCCATAGTGCTCAGAGCCATTTGAACCATTTGAAACAGCTTCAACAATACTATTTATTAAAGAGGATCTATTTCGGTCCAGACTCAGACCGTCATCGGATCCAGAAAAACATCTCAGCTATGCATTTATACAATTAGAACATTAGTCATAAGTCGTAGACTGTTTCGTTACAAATATTAGCTGTATTTGTGTCACATTACCTTCAGTCAACCTCAGAAACGCTTGTCACAAGCTCGACACAAGCATTTCTGGGGCTGATTGAACACATATGTAACATATATACAGCTAATATTTGTAATGGAACAGTCTATACCTTATGACTGTTGTTCCTTGTAAATGCATAGCTGAGAATTTTTTGGACCCGATGACTGTCTGATTTTAGACCGAAATCGATCCTCTTTGATAAAAAAATACTATTACATCTCTGTATTTCATAATGCAATTTTTAACCTTGATATATTCTTGTTAATTAAAATACGGCCTTGTACTTGCACTGGATTGCCTGTAATGAGGTAGTTTGACGCCTTTATTCGTCTGCAGCGGCACGATCAGTCCCATACGTCATGTAACTAAAATGATGCAATGTGAACTACGCAGATTACCATGTATCATGTGTGCTGGATCAGATAAATGATTTAAAGACACCATCACATTTTGAATTTTCACACATTATTGTAACACAACATGCTACAATTACAGAAGTTTTTTTTGTGAAACTTCCTGGTAGATTAAAACTGTATGACGGACCGAGACTCGAACTCGGGACCTTTTCCTTTCGCGGGAAAGTGCTCTACCATCTGAGCTACCCAAGCACGACTCACTATCCGCCCTCACAGCTTCAGTTCTGCCAGTACCTCGTCTCCTGCTTTCCAAACTTCACAGAAACTCTTCTGCAAACCTTGCAGAACTCTGATACCGGAGTTTTTATTGCACGATCCGTAATTTATTGCAGATCTAGATTTCGAGTAGAGTATAACGTAGTCATCATCGGTTCAGTACCAGAAGAATCACGTAAGTTTAACCGTGTCAGAAAGTAAACATGTGACAGTTGGCAATAGATTACGTATATTGCGAATGTCAGCTGTCCTCCTTGAGTTGCTGTAATAATAATTATAAAAGATGGCAATTTTATTTACGCACTGTCTTTTAAATAGATATGATGGTATCTGATACTCGAGTACTAATGCAAAGAAACGTATTGATGCTAAAATGCTTTAAATTCTTGCTATGATTTAATGTTTAAAATTAAATAATTCTCTTCCTGTTAATATTTAATTAATTAACTTACGTCGTTCGGATTTCGTAACGCTGACGGCGTTAAAATTTAAAGTTGTTCAGTCCCTGTTTTGTTTTCTTTCAATTGTTGCGAGCCAGCGATGGTGCAATGCTGTTCGCTTTCAAGTCTACATATTTATAAAAATCAGGTCCAGGAAACACTTTTGTGATCACGGTTGCGATTTAGACGGTATTCGCGTAATTGTAACTGATTAAGAGTTATCGTTTCCGAAAGCTGCAGGTTCGATTAAAGCTGCGTGCACTTTTGCGCGTATAATGAAAATATTCCTAACACGTCGCGTAACAAAAAGTAACATGCGAATCACCACCGTGGTCAAACGAAGAAAATATATGCTGATATAAATGTTCTTCGTTGTTATTCAGGACAGGTTTAGATTAAACACCGCAATTTTCAGTCTTTAGAAATCACAAGCGATACACTTTAGAGATATTTGTTTTGAATAACTTGTATTTACCTTTTCTTATACAATATGGTGATTGTCCGCAAGGATTATCTCTCTCTCTCTCCTTTTTGTAGCCTTTATACATTCACATTACATACATCGATTAAGAAATTTTTCTTTCTCTACCAACAAGTACGAGAACAAAATCCGCCCAGACAAAATGTCTTAGATAGAATCAATTCTCACCTAACAATCATGTATAGTTTCGTAGTACAAACAATGCTAGTTTATTCCGTGCACTAGAAAGTCTTTGATTCACTGAGCACAAGAATTAAAATAATAAAATTATAATTACATTTTTAACATCGTCAATTCTTCTTTATATCATGAAAATAGGGTTTGACATCGTCGTAATATTATTTTTCATCGTTGTAGCACTATATCCTTTACATTTGAGTATTCAACGGTCGCTGTGCTCCACTGGTATCCAATGAATTCATGTTTAGTTAATTAGCTAATTGCTAATAATGAAATAAAATATTTCAAAATAAGTAGCCTACGCAGGTAAATGACTCCCTTTAGAAAATTTACAGCGGCTGTCAAATCACGCTTAAAAATGCTCTCTGTAATAGAGTGTGCGTGTTTTTTGATTCAACAATGGAAAGTTTTCGTTTGATGAGGCTTTGTGGCTGCGTCACTGAATGAAAAAGGCGTACTGTGTTGGATAGGAGGCCAGCCGTTAAGCTGTCGGTGTTCATATGAGTCACTGTGCGAGGAGTGGAAAAAAATTGGTGGTAGCGGTGGGAGAGGGGCTGGGTTGGGGGGGGGGGGGGGGGAGCAATGGAGGTGCAGAGGCCGGTTCTGCGCCTCGTATGGAGCGGAACCAGCGGACAGGGTCGTGAGTCAGCTCGACGAGCAATGGGAGCTGCCCTGAGAACGGGGACCGCTGCCCGCTGCCTCGATAAACAGGCCGGGTCACACTTTACTCCGCTCTATTTGTTGAGCAAATGCAGTCCGAATTATATCAAGCAGAAATGACCTAGAGGATAAAGTCGGAAGCTCCATGAATAAGGTTATCAAACGGAAAAATTTTGAAGTGACACATCAATTGATGAAAAGAAGTATATCTTTTAGAGGAAGAGCTTTTACAGGGTGTTTCAAAAATGACCGGTATATTTGAAACGGCAATAAAAGCTAAACGAGCAGCGATAGAAATACACCGTTTGTTGCAATATGCTTGGGACAACAGTACATTTTCAGGCGGACAAACTTTCGAAATTACAATTTTCAACAACAGATGGCGCTGCAAGTGATGTGAAAGATATAGAAGACAACGCAGTCCGTGGGTGCGCCATTCTCTACGTCGTCTTTCTGCTGTAAGCGTGTGCTGTTCACAACGTGCAACTGTGCTGTAGACAACATGGTTTATTCCTTAGAACAGAGGATTTTTCTGGTGTTGGAATTCCACCGTCTAGAACACAGTGTTGTTGCAACAAGACGAAGTTTTCAACGGAGGTTTAATGTAACCAAAGGACCGAAAAGCGATACAATAAAGGATCTGTTTGAAAAATTTCAACGGACTGGGAACGTGACGGATGAACGTGCTGGAAAGGTAGGGCGACCGCGTACGGCAACCACAGAGGGCAATGCGCAGCTAGTGCAGCAGGTGATCCAACAGCAGCCTCAGGTTTCCGTTCGCCGTGTTGCAGCTGCGGTCCAAATGACGCCAACGTCCACGTATCGTGTCATGCGCCAGAGTTTACACCTCTATCCATACAAAATTCAAACGCGGCAACCCCTCAGCGCCGCTACCATTGCTGCAAGAGAGACATTCACTAACGATATAGTGCACAGGATTGATGACTGCGATATGCATGTGGGCAGCATTTGGTTTACTGACGAAGCTTATTTTTACCTGGACGGCTTCGTCAATAAACAGAACTGGCGCATTTGGGGAATCGAAAAGCCCCATGTTGCAGTCCCATCGTCCCTGCATCCTCAAAAAGTACTGGTCTGGGCCGCCATTTCTTCCAAAGGAATCATTGGCCCATTTTTCAGATCCGAAACGAGTACTGCATCACGCTATCTGGACATTCTTCGTGAATTTGTGGCGGTACAAACTGCCTTAGACGACACTGCGAACACCTCGTGGTTTATGCAAGATGGTGCCCGGCCACATCGCACGGCCGATGTCTTTAATTTCCTGAATGAATATTTCGATGATCGTGTGATTGCTTTGGGCTATCCGAAACATACAGGAGGCGGCGTGGATTGGCCTCCCTATTCGCCAGACATGAACCCCTGTGACTTCTTTCTGTGGGGACACTTGAAAGACCAGGTGTACCGCCAGAATCCAGAAACAATTGAACATCTCATCTGCATGTGAAGCCATTCCGCCAGACACGTTGTCAAAGGTTTCGGGTAATTTCATTCAGAGACTACGCCATATTATTGCTACGCATGGTGGATATGTGGAAAATATCGTACTATAGAGTTTCCCAGACCGCAGCGCCATCTGTTGTTGAAAATTGTAACTACTGTAATTTCGAAAGTTTGTCTGCCTGAAAATGTACTGTTGTCCCAAGCATATTGCAACAAACGGTGTATTTCTATCGCTGCTCGTTTAGTTTTTATTGCCGTTTCAAATATACCGGTCATTTTTGAAACACCCTGTAAAAATGGATGCAAGTACACTACTGGCCATTAAAATTGATACACCACGAAGATGACGAGCTACAGACGCGAAATTTAACCGGCAGGATGAAGATGCTGTGATATGCAAATGATTAGCTTTTCAGAGCATTCACACAAGGTTGGCGCCGGTGGCGATACCTACAACGTGCTGACACGAGGAAAGTTTTCAACCGATTTCTCATACACAAACATCATTTGACCGGCGTTGCCTGGTGAAACGTTGTTGTGATGCCTCGTGTAAGGAGGAGAAATGCGTACCATCACGTTTCCGACTTTGATAAACGTCGGATTGTAGCCTATCGCGATTGCGCTTTATCGTATCGCGACATTGCTGCTCGCGTTGGTCGAGATCCAATGACTTTAGCAGAATATGGAATCGGTGGGTTCAGGAGGGTAATACGGAACGCCGTGCTGGATAGCAATGGCCTCGTATCACTAGCAGTCGAGATAACAGGCATCTTACCCGCATGGCTGTAACGGATCGTGCAGCCACGTCTCGATCCCTGAGTCAGCAGATGGGGACGTTTGCAAGACAACAACCATCTGCAGTTCGACGACGTTTGCAGCGGTATGGACTATCAGCTAGGAGACCATGGCTGCGGTTACCCTTGATGCTACATCACAAACAGGAGCGCCTGCGATGGTGTACTCAACGACGAACCTGAGTACACGAATGGCCAAACGTCAGTTTTTCGGATGAATCCAGGTTCTGTTTCCAGTATCATGACGGTCGCATCCGTGTTTGGCGACATCGCGGTGAACGCACATTGGAAGCGAGTATTCGTTATCGCCATACTGGCGTATGACCCGGCGTGATAGTATGGGGTATCATTGGTTACACGTCTCGGTCACCTCTTGTTCCCACTGACGGCACTTTGAACAGTGCACGTTACATTTCAGATGTGTTATGACCCGTGGCTCTACCCCTCATTCGATCCCTGCGACACCCTACATTTCAGCAGGATAACGCACGACCGCATTTTGCAGGTGCTGTACGGGCCTTTCTGGATACAGAAAATGTTCGACTGCTGCCCTAGCCAGCACATTCTCCATATCTCTCACCAACTGAAAACGTCTGGTCATTGGTGGCCAAGCAACTGGCTCGTCACAATGCGCCAGTCACTACTCTTGATGTACTGTGGTATCGTGTTGAAGCTGCATGGGCAGCTGTACCTGTACACGCCATCCAAGCTCTGTTTGACTCCATGCCCAGGCGTATGAAGGCCGTTATTACGGCCAGAGGTGGTTGTTCTGGGTACTGATTTCTCAGGATCTATGCACCCAAATTGCGTGAAAATGTAATCACATGTCAGTTTTAGTATAATATATTTGTCCAATGAATACCCGTTTATCATCTGCATATCTCCTTGGTGTACCAGTTTTAATGGCCAGTAGTGTATTAACATCTACATCTACATGGATACTCTGCGAATCACATTTAAGTGCCTGGCAGAGGGTTCATCGAACCACCTTCACAATTCTCTATTATTCCAATCTCGTACATCGCGCGGAAACAATGAACACCTGTATTTTTCCGTACGAGCTCCGATTTGCTTTATTTTATCGTGACGATCGTTCCTCCCTATGTAGGTCGGTGTCAACAAAATATTTTCGCATTCGGAGGAGAAAGTTGGTGATTAGAATTTCGTGAGCAGATTCCGTCGCAACGAAAAACGCCTTTCATTTTTTTAATGATGTCCAGCCCAAATCCTGTTTCATTTCTGTGACACTCTCTCCCATACTTCGTGGTAATACAAAACGGGCTGTCTTTCTTTCAACTTCTTCGATGTACTCCGTCAGTCCTATCTGGTAAGGATCCCACACCGCGCAGCAGTATTCTAAAAGAGAACGGACAAGCGTAGTGTAGGCAGTCTCCTTAGTAGGTCTGTCACATTTGCTAACTATCCTGCCAATAAAACACAGTATTTGATTAGCGTTCCCCACAACATTTTCTATGTGTTACTTCCAATATAGTTTGCTCGCAATTGTAATACCTAGGTATTTAGTTGAATTTACGGCTTTTAGATTAGACTGATTTATCGTGTAACCGAAGTTTAACGAGTTCCGTTTAGCATTCATGTGGATGACCTCACACTCTTCGTTATTTAGGGTCAACTGCCACTTTTTGCACCGTTCAGATATCTTTTTATAAATCGTTTTGCAGTTTGTTTTGATCTTCTAATGGCTTTATTAGTCGATAAATGACAACGTCATCTGCAAACAACCAAAGACGGCTAATCAGATTGTCTCCAAAATGGTTTATTTAGATAAGGAACAGAAAAGGGCCTATAACACTACCTTGGGGAACGCCAGAAATCACTTCTGTTTTACTCGATGACTTTCCACAATTACTACGAACTGTTACCTCTCTGACAGGAACTGACAAATCCAGTCACATAACTGAGACGATGTACCATAAGCACGCAATTTCACTACGAGCCGCTGGTACAGTGTCATAAGCCTTCCGGAAATCCAGAAATACGGAATCGATCCGAAATACCTTGTGAATAGCACTCAACGCTTCTTGTGAATAAAGAGCTAGTTGCGTTTCACAGGAACGATGTTTCCTAAACCTATGTTGACTGTGTGTCAATAGACCGTTTTCTTCGAGGTAATTCATAACGTTGAACACAATATACACTCCTGGAAATTGAAATAAGAACACCGTGAATTCATTGTCCCAGGAAGGGGAAACTTTATTGACACATTCCTGGGGTCAGATACATCACATGATCACACTGACAGAACCACAGGCACATAGACACAGGCAACAGAGCATGCACAATGTCGGCACTAGTACAGTGTATATCCACCTTTCGCAGCAATGCAGGCTGCTATTCTCCCATGGAGACGATCGTAGAGATGCTGGATGTAGTCCTGTGGAACGGCTTGCCATGCCATTTCCACCTGGCGCCTCAGTTGGACCAGCGTTCGTGCTGGACGTGCAGACCGCGTGAGACGACGCTTCATCCAGTCCCAAACATGCTCAATGGGGGACAGATCCGGAGATCTTGCTGGCCAGGGTAGTTGACTTACACCTTCTAGAGCACGTTGGGTGGCACGGGATACATGCGGACGTGCATTGTCCTGTTGGAACAGCAAGTTCCCTTGCCGGTCTAGGAATGGTAGAACGATGGGTTCGATGACGGTTTGGATGTACCGTGCACTATTCAGTGTCCCCTCGACGATCACCAGTGGTGTACGGCCAGTGTAGGAGATCGCTCCCCACACCATGATGCCGGGTGTTGGCCCTGTGTGCCTCGGTCGTATGCAGTCCTGATTGTGGCGCTCACCTGCACGGCGCCAAACACGCATACGACCATCATTGGCACCAAGGCAGAAGCGACTCTCATCGCTGAAGACGACACGTCTCCATTCGTCCCTCCATTCACGCCTGTCGCGACACCACTGGAGGCGGGCTGCACGATGTTGGGGCGTGAGCGGAAGACGGCCTAACGGTGTGCGGGACCGTAGCCCAGCTTCATGGAGACGGTTGCGAATGGTCCTCGCCGATACCCCAGGAGCAACAGTGTCCCTAATTTGCTGGGAAGTGGCGGTGCGGTCCCCTACGGCACTGCGTAGGATCCTACGGTCTTGGCGTGCATCCGTGCGTCGCTGCGGTCCGGTCCCAGGTCGACGGGCACGTGCACCTTCCGCCGACCACTGGCGACAACATCGATGTACTGTGGAGACCTCACGCCCCACGTGTTGAGCAATTCGGCGGTACGTCCACCCGGCCTCCCGCATGCCCACTATACACCCTCGCTCAAAGTCCGTCAACTGCACATACAGTTCACGTCCACGCTGTCACGGCATGCTACCAGTGTTAAAGACTGCGATGGAGCTCCGTATGCCACGGCAAACTGGCTGACACTGACGGCGGCGGTGCACAAATGCTGCGCAGCTAGCGCCATTCGACGGCCAACACCGCGGTTCCTGGTGTGTCCTCTGTGCCGTGCGTGTGATCATTGCTTGTACAGCCCTCTCGCAGTGTCCGGAGCAAGTATGGTGGGTCTGACACACCGGTGTCAATGTGTTCTTTTTTCCATTTCCAGGAGTGTATGTTCCAAAATCCTGCTTCATGTCGACTTTAACGATGTGGGCCAGTAATTTAGTGGTTTACTCCTACTACCTTTCTTGAATATTGGTGTGACCTGTGCAACTTTCCAGTCTTTGGGTACGGATCTTTCGTCGAGCGAACGGTTGTACATGATTGTTAAGTATGGAATTAGTGCATCAGCATACTCCGAAAGGACCCTAATTGATATACAGTCTGGACCAGAAGACTTCCTTTTATTGATTTAAGTTGTTTCACTACTCCGAGGATATTTACTTCTACGTTACTCATGTTGGCAGCTGTTCTAGATTCTAATTCTGGAGTATTTACTTAGTCTTCTTTTGTAAAGGCATTTCGGAAGGCTGTGTTTAGTAACTCTGCTTTGGCAGCACTGTCTCCGATAGTATCTCCATTGCTATCGCGCAAAGAAAGCTTTGATTGTTTCTTTCTGCTGACATACCTCACATACGACCAGATTCTCATTGGATTTTCTCCCAGGTTTCGAGACAAATTTTCGTTGTGGAAACCGTTACAAGCATCTCGCATTGAATTCCACGCTAAAGTTCGAGCTTCTGTAAAAGATCGCCAACCTTAGGGTTTTGCGTCTGTTTAAATTTGGGATGTTTATTTCGTTGTTTCTGCAACAGTGTTCTAACCCGTTTTGTGTACCAAGGAGGATCAGCTCCGTCGTTTGTTAATTTATTTGGTATGCCGATACTATTTCTTTGTATTCAAGCCACATCTGGTCTACACTTATATTATTAATTTGGAATGAGTGGTGATTGTCTCTCAGGAAGGCGTCAAGTGAATTTTAAAATTATTATGATATCAGGTTAAAACAACATATTAGCACATCAAGTTTTAATCGGTAAACTCACTCACAGCTGGATCGATGAAACGTGTTTTATATTTGTTTCTGGCACCCGCTTTGATAACAAGTGATGAGTTTCTTGCAACATGTCATTGTAAAATAGTCCACAAGTAATGACTTTGAAATCTGTATTGCGTAAGTGAAATAACGCCCATTAAGAAGAAAGGGGCATGGCGCCAACATGTTAGAAAACCTAATGAATACAGACGGAGCATTCAATTTAAACAATGGCAGGGGTTCAGTAGCCAGTTCATTAAAGTCTCGCTAACCATCACATTCACCAGAACTGGGATACTCTGAGAGAATTTGCATTTGACAGAATAGCAGTGCGAGCTTCGAGAAGCCTCGAAGGGTGCACTGGGCACCGGGAATCGAACTCTTCTATAAACAGCGACGAGAGACCAGGAATAGTTCACAGTCTGGGTGGAGTTCAGGGAGCAAGTAAACGTAACAGCAAACCTCGCAGTATCCGAAGACGACATTTGGGTTGGTTGCCGAAATATTGTGCTTAAATTCGAATAACACGACAAAACACCCCTCTAGTGATTCACGATACTGCAGTGCCTTTGTTTTTGCGAAAGGCAATGCAAAGTCCCTTCGGACAACGGGCGAGTTTTTCCGCGGCAACAGCTGTTAAGAAATACATGTAATACATCGCAATTGCGAACAATCATTAGCTGTATAATGCAATGACGATAATGAAGATTTGTACCGGACCGGGACTCGGATCCAAATTTCTCACTTATCGCGAGCGGTCGCCTTACCATTTTTCTTATTTATTTTTTTCACCCCTAACATTTGGTCTAATCGGTCGTTATGTGACACACGTTCAAGTTCATCGCCGAATACTTCACTCAACCCTCTGACCGAACATGACTCACGGCCAGACCCATACTTCCATACGAAGGGCTTATTTCAGTAGTGGTACAAGTCCATTTTCGTTCATTTTGAGATACAGAGTCCTAAAGTTAAATGATCGCTGAAAAATCTGCAGTTGCGGTACTAGAAATATTCAAGCATATGGCTTCTTGCTAGAGATTAACCTTTCTTTCTGTTTGTTTGGATCATTAATTTCAGAAGCATTGTAGCCAGAAAAGTGGAGGTAATGGACTTGTACCACTATTGAAATAAGCCATTTACATTTCGTCAACCATGCGTCTAGAACTTGCACTCGTGCATCCATTATGTATATTCCCGGCCACTGGAGACAGTTTCTTTGAAATTCGCTTGCCCGCTGTCAGCGGATCATGGCGCTGAGCACTATGCGACTTAACGTCTGAGGTCATCAGTCGCCTAGAACTTTGAACTAATTAAACCTAACTAACCTAAGGACATCACATACATCCATGCCCGAGGCAGGATTCGAACCTGCGACCGTAGCGGTCGCTCCGCTCCAGACTGTAGCGCCTAGAACCACACGGCCACTCCGGCCGTTTGTCAGCGGATAAATACGATAATGCACTGCCTGTGTTGTTCCGAAGTACAAGGCGCAGTTCCTGCATGAATGTCCGAGAGAACAGCTGAGAAGATCAGAATATCGTATTAAAAGACAGTTTATACATACATGGACTTAATCACTTCTTCTTTCTAGGTGCTGTTATCAGCTAATAAGGTGGTGTTCGTAATAACAATATTGACGAGCAGACAGATGATAGGTCACCACATTTTCTCATGTTAGGGTGCGCGCATTATAACTTCGCCCGCACTGCACAAATGGGTAGGTATAAGAAAGGACAGTCATGGTGGTAGGGGGAAATGCTCTTCTTGAAATGATGCCTCTTCCAACGGAACATGACATTGTAAAATATGAAGTGTTACAATTTTCCTCCCGATGTTGCATAACTGTTTAAATAATGCCTCACAGCCTCGTATTTCAAATGGAACGATGAGTTCTATGAACGGACGGGTGGTGTCGCTAAGGAAAAATTCGACGAGCAGACATCGGAAACTACGAACAAGAAACCTAATATTTGCTTCCGGTTCGTGGATGATACGTTTCTTTAGTGGCGGCATGGAAGGGAAGAACTGGGTCGTTTTCACAAACGTCTAACGGGATCAGTCCGAAGATTCAGTTTACCATAGAGGAGGAGGCCGGCGGAAGATTAAATTTTCTTGATGTGCTAGTTTTCAAGAAGGAAGATGGTAGCTTGGGCCACACAATTTACCGAAATCCTACGCAGGGGTTGCCTTCAGAGGGATTCGAACCACCATCCACAACAAATGCGAGGCATCATAAACACGTTGGCGGACGGAGCAAGGTAAATGTGCGAACCAGGGCTGCTTGACGCAGAATTAAAACATCTCACCAATCCATTGCTAAAGAAGAGTCGTTCGTTCGCTGAAGTGAAAAGAGCACCGCGCAGAAATCGTAGTGATAAAATCGAAAGTTTTCCTGCCTTTCATTAAAGACGTCCCTGACAGCATAGGAAAAATCTTGAATAAGCGAACGTCACGGTAAGCTACAATCCCACCCGGAAGATACAAGATCACCTAAAATGCTCGCTAACCGCTGGAAGAAGCAAGCATTTATAGGATTCTGTGTAGTTGTGGCTATGTGTACTTAAGTACTACAGAAAGGACCGTCAAAAAAGCACTAGAAGAGCTACAAATAACCTTTTAGGTCGGGCAACCACAACTGAATAACTTGTACGTTATGTGATGGACAGTGAAAAAATTTAAATCAGAGGTGGTAAAGTAGTCTATGTTAAACTGAGTGAAAATTCAAATCCGCAATAGCTGTTTGTTGTGTTTTTCCCTGTATGACACAATAAACAGGTGTTGTGGATTTGGACTTTCACCCAGTTTAATATTTAGAGTATTTTTCCATCTCTGATTTTAAATTATTTGATTGTTCTTTATATTATGGACCAGAAGACCACACGGGCAGTGGCAGAAGAGGGGAGATTGGCAGATCAGCTGTTGCAGAACATACTTTGCAGCCAGGAGACCACCGCATTCATTTGGTAGGAGTACTGGCAGCCACAGGCGGATACCGTGAAAGGCCAACGGATACCACAGAGGCCATAGAGATTGTAAAACACCACAGGAATTTCAGTAGGAAGGAGGAGGGAGTGGAACTGAATGACATCTGGATTCTGGTGCTGAAGCAGGTACCAGTCTTCCACCATGAGGTAATAGCAACAGCGGACGACGGCAATCGATAACGGCCAATTGCGCTCGCTTATGGAAAACATAAGATGAACATCAACAAAAGCAAAACGAGGATAATGGAATGTAGTCGAATTAAATAGGGTGATGCTGCAGGAATTAGATTAAGAAATGAGAGGCTTAAAGTAGTAAATGAGTTTTGCTATTTGGGGAGCAAAATTACTGATGATGGACGAAGTGGAGAGGATATAAAATGTAGACTGGTAATGGCAAGGAAAGCGTTTCTGAAGAATAGAAATTTGTTAACATCGAGTGTAGATTTAAGCGTCAGGAAGTCGTTTCTGAAAGTATTCTATGGAGTGTAGCCATGTATGGAAGTGAAACGTGAACGATTAGTAGTTTAGACAAGAAGAGAATAGAAGCTTCCGAAATGTGGTGCTACAGAAGAACGTTGAAGATTAGATGGGTAGATCACATAACTAATGAGGAGGTATTGAATAGAATTGGAGAGAAGAGAAATTTGTGGCGCAACTTGACTAAAAGAAGGGATCGGTTGGTAGGGCATATTCTGAGGCATCAAGGGATCACCAATTTAGTATCGGAGGGCAGCGTGGAGGGTAAAAATCGTAGAGGGAGACCAAGATGAATACACTAAGTAGATGCAGAAGAGTGTAGGTTGCAGTAGGTACTGGAAGATGAAGAAGCTTGCACAGGATAGAGTAGCATGGATAGCTGCATCAAACCAGTCTCTGGACTGAAGACCACAACAACAACAACAACACGGAAAACATGTGACGTCACGCCACTGTGCGTAAGCGTAATGATGCTGACGTCAGTAACGAGCCAGGGTTTGAATCGGACATTGAAACAAGCTACGATCCCCTCGAAAAATGTTCTCCGCAGATGGGGACGAAACGTTGGGTTTTAAGGTGAAATCCATTCGACCACGGCGTAATAACTCGGGTCAGTTTATGAATTATAACTTGACATTATACGCAGTCTTAGGTTACTGCACCTACAATCAAACACACAAGCAAAGAATACTGGTGCAGGCTGGCAACCCTGTGAGATGTAATTTGGGCTTTGCTCCTCTCCCCACGCTGTTTTACGTTGTCTTTTGTGTCCGCTCGCGGACCCTTGCCACGTTATAGTGTCCGCAATGCAGATGAATTCATCGCATTTACGCGAAACTTTTGCAGCTTGTGGCAAAATAAATAAAACAATTAAATTTATTAATTTTTTGAAAAGAAAATAAATTATGGATATGATACTTTAACTTTATAATTTTTGAAAGTCTTTTTTTTATGCCTATATTTACCGACTTGAATGCGGACGAATTCAGTGCTGCGTGAAATTTGCCTGTAAAATAATTTACAATTCCGATTAATCACATTTTTGAATTCTATGTCATTATTGATTTAATCAGAGTTCTCACCTTGGACGTAGAATTAGTCCTTCTGGGCCGGCCGAAGTGGCCGTGCGGTTCTAGGCGCTACAGTCTGGAACAGCGCGACCGCTACGGTCGCAGGTTCGAATCCTGCTTCGGGCATGGATGTGTGTGATGTCCATAGGTTAGTTAGGTTTAAGTAGTTCTACGTTCTAGGGGAATGATGACCTCAGAAGTTAAGTCCCATAGTGCTCAGAGCCATTTGAACCATTTTTTTAGTCCTTCTGCCACAATATTAATTCATTAGTCGCCATAAATGTTCTTCTCTTTGTTGACCGTGTGTATCTTCCTAAGTCAGCATCGGTTTACTTCACAAAGACGTTGAAACCAAGTAATACAATGCTACGTCGCATTAGATAATTCTCGTAGAACTTAGATACTTCTCACTATTTTTTATTCACAAGACAATAAGACTTGCTCTGCTCGTCGCACAAACCATAAATACTAACAAGATGGATGGATGCCTTTCCGCACACACCAGAAATTACGTCCATCCCCTACAAAGTACCAATCGAAAGTATATCTTAACTCCTTCTTGGAGTATGAAACAAAAGAGAATCCAATATGAACATTACAGAGATTATATTCTGCCTCCCTCTCAATTAAATCTTTGGTGCAGCCTTTAAGGTATTGTATGTCTGAGTCGGAATGTGTCATTACAAGCTACACCATCTGACGAGCAGGGATCCCGAGTGGCATCGACTAGAGTGGATTGTTCCAGGCCATGAGAAACACCGGTAGACATGTTTGCTTATTTTTATTTTTTTATTGTGTACTGAGACGTGTGTTTGTGGTTTGTGTTGCAGGATGGCAGAGGAGGAGGCGCCGCCCCGGGTGGTGTCCGTCCGGCGGTACGAGGTGGGCGCGCCCACCAACGCCGCCACAGACCTGGTGAGTCAGCGCTCCGTGCGGCACAGTTCGCGGACCAGAAGAAGGAAACTCCGCGTTGGGTTTACCACGTCCAAGAATAGAAAATCCGGGCTCGACGTTATATTTAGCTGGTCGTTTTGCGCTAAAAGCAGAGACACAATCAATTAGGTACGTGCCGAGTGAAACTGTGAGGGACGGGAAAAACCCACCGGGGTTCAACAACAAAGTTAGGAAACTACTGCGAAAGCAAAGAGAGCTTCAGTCCAAGTTTAAACGCAGCCAAAACCTCTCAGACAAACAGAAGCTAAACGATGTCAAAGTTAGCGTAAGGAGGGCTATGAGTGAAGCGTTCAGTGAATCCGAAAGTAAAATTCTATGTACCGACTTGACTAAAAATCCTAGGAAGTTCTGGTGTTAGGTTAAATCAGTAAGTGGCTCGAAACAGCATATCCAGACACTCCGGGGTGATGATGGCATTGAAACTGAGGATGACACGCGTAAAGCTGAAATACTAAACACCATTTTCCAAAGCTGTTTCACAGATGAAGACTGCACTGCAGTTCCTTCTCTAATCCTCGCACAAACGAAACAATGGCTGACATCGAAATAAGCGTCCAAGGAATAGAAAAGCAACTGGAGTCACTCAACAGAGGAAAGTCCACTGGACCTGACGGGATACCAATTCGATTCTACACAGAGTACGCGAAAGAACTTGCCCCCCTTCTAAAAGCCGTGTACCGCAAGTCTCTAGAGGAACGGAAGGTTCCAAATGATTGGAAAAGAGCACAGGTAGTCCCAGTCTTCAAGAAGCGTCGTCGAGCAGATGCGCAAAACTATAGACCTATATCTCTGACGTCGTTCTGTTGTAGAATTTTAGAACATGTTTTTTGCTCGAGTATCATATCGTTTTTGGAAACCCAGAATCTACTATGTAGGAATCAACATGGACTCCGGAAACAGCGATCGTGTGAGACCCAACTCGCTTTATTTGTTCATGAGACCCAGAAAATATTAGATACAGGCTCCCACGTAGATGCTATTTTCCTTGACTTCCGGGAGGCGTTCGATACAGTTCCGCACTGTCACCTGATAAACAAAGTAAGAGCCTACGGAATATCAGACCAGCTGTGTGGCTGGATTGAAGAGTTTTTAGCAGACAGAACACAGCATGTTGTTATCAATGGAGAGACGTCTACAGCCGTTAAAGTAACCTCTGATGTGCCACTGGGGAGAGTTATGGGACCATTGCTTTTCACAATATATACAAATGACCTAGTAGATAGTGTTGGAAGTTCCATGCGGCTTTTCGCGGATGATGCTGTAGTATACAGAGAAGTTGCAGCATTAAAAAATTGTAGCCAAATGCAGGAAGATCTGCAGCGGATAGCCACTTGGTGCAGGGAGTGGCAACTGACCCTTAACATAGACAAATGTAATGTATTGCGCATACATAGAAAGAAGGATCCTTTATTGTATGATTATATGATAGCGGAACAAACACTGGTAGCAGTTACTTCTGTAAAATATCTAGGATTATGCATGCGGAAAGATTTGAAGTGGAATGATCATATAAAATTAATTGTTGGTAAGGCGGGTACCAGGTTGAGATTCATTGGGAGAGTCCTGAGAAAATGTAGTCTATCAACAAAGGAGGTGGCTTACAAAACACTCGTTCGACCCATACTTGAGTATTGCTCATCAGTGTGGGATCCGTACCAGATCGGGTTGACGGAGGAGGTAGAGAAGATCCAAAGAAGAGCGGCGCGTTTCGTCACAGGGTTATTTGGTAACCGTGATAGCGTTACGGAGATGTTTAGCAAACTCAAGTGGCAGACTCTGCAAGAGAGGCGCTCTGCATCGCGGTGTAGCTTGCTCGCCAGGTTTCGAGAGGGTGCGTTTCTGGATGAGGTATCGAATATATTGATTCCCCCTACTTATACCTCCCGAGGAGATCACGAATGTAAAATTAGAGAGATTAGAGCGCGCACGGAGGCTTTCAGACAGTCGTTCTTCCCGCGAACCATACGCGACTGGAACAGAAAAGGGAGGTAATGACAGTGGCACGTAAAGTGCCCTCCGCCACACACCGTTGGGTGGCTTGCGGAGTATAAATGTAGATGAAGATGAAGATGTAGATGTAGGTATTCTCAGTCGTTTATTAACGGGGGTAGGACGTCAAACGGGCCGACTTGGAGCAGGAGAGTCACCACAGGACATTTTAAATTCCACTGTCTACACTTTTACAAATAAATTCATAAAACTTTGTCAGCATGACCAGGAAGGATTGAGGACTCACACTCATCGCAATTGAAGTTCAAAAACGTAGCAAAATACTTTTTTTTTTTTACATGTGAAATTTCATCATTTTTTCTCTTATTACTGGTTGCATTTGTTGCTATTGGTACACTTT